>NC_054708.1:45822055-45835864 GCF_016097555.1 Gigantopelta aegis | reverse complement strand
GAGAATAATTCCAATATACTGTATTTGAGCCAAAACCTTAGGTACAATAAGTATAGAGGTGCAGAGTCAGAAACACAAGTCAGCATCATGATTGATGATGAAAAATGTCCACAGATGACATTCATGACACAAATCATCAATAGCGGGTAAACCCGCCACGTGCCCGGATGACAGCTTCCACCCTTCGTCTCATTCCTCCAGTAAGTCATCTGATCTGCTGCATGGGCAACTGCTGCCATTCTGCTTCAGTACCTGTACTCGACGCCCCAAGATGTCCCAAACATGCTCTAGCGGGTTTACGCCAGGACTCATGGCAGGGTCGTCACAGTAAAGCTATTACTGCTCGGGAACGATGTGGCCTAGCGTTGACATCCATGTACAGAGGTCTGGAGGCGAGTGGATGGATGTCAAAATGCGGCACAACAACTGGTTGTAGGACGTTACGAATATACCGATCACCACTGAGGTTGCCTTGGATGGTGACAAGATCCAGCTTACAATCATGTGACAGGCAAAACCAAACCATTACTGAACCTCCACCATACGGGGTCGTAGGTAGTATGTTCCTGGGTGTGTAGGCAGCATTTTTATGCCTCCAAACTCTCAATCGGCCATCTGTGACATGGAGCAGGAACCGGCTTTCGTCGGACCAATGGACTCTTCGCCAGGACCTGAGATTCCAACCTCTCCGGGCCAAACACCATGCTAAACGGCGTCTCTTATGATGATCAGCAAGAAAGGTACGCTTGATGACCCTTCTGGCCTTCAATCCCGCAAGTTTCAGACGATTCCTCGCTGTTCTGGCTGACATCCGTCTATTGGGTAACCATTGGCTCTTCTGAACAGAAGACGTAGCAAAGGGTTGACGACGAACGAGCCGAAGCAGGGCCCTGTCCTCGCGCTGTGACGTCATGCGCGGTCTCCCTGGCCGTGGGAGATCCTTTACAGCATTGGTATGCCCGTGTTATTGTATCAGTCTGCTGATTACGGTGTAATGATACCCCAGTTGATGTCCTATAATTTTGAAGGTCATGCCGGTCGCATGCATACCAATAATATGCCATCTTTGGGCCTCTGATAACCGTCGACGTGCCATATTCAACGATTAAACTTCAACAATGCAAGACAGTGACGTTAAATGTCAACAATTGCAGTGTATTGATACTGCATTTTGAGCAAAGCATAGGTGGCATGATGAACGTGCATGTCGTTCTGTTGTGGGACGTCACAGCTGTCATTGTACTCTCCTATTATTTCGATGGAACACCATTCTTGACATATTCGTCACGTATATATATATATATATATATATATATATATATATATATATATATATATATATATATATATATATATATATACATACATACATATACATATACATATACATATATCTATATCTATATCTATATCTATATCTATATATATATTGACCATCCCAAGACTTCCTTCTTTAATTGCTTTGCAGATAAGTGCACGACTCATCCGGTCTCTTTTATTATTCTATACAAATTTAAAGAGAGTATTATTGAGTTGAGAAAATCACCTGGTGGATTTGGTAGAGTCAAGAACAAATAATTCAATGTAGAAATAAGCAATGATGGCTATTTTTCCCAGTGTAGTTTTAATTCGATTCATCCATTTATTAATGATTTGTTTTATCTCGTACAACTTGTTCTTTAAATTCAAATTGATAATTTTCTTAAGTTTGAAACTAAAAGTGATTCCAAGTATCTTGAAATATGTAGGATTCCATTCAATTTTGAGGTTGGGTAAATATCGTGTAGTGTTATTCTGTTTGGAGCCAATCCATATAGCCCAAGACTTTTCACAGTTTAGTTTAAGACCCGATAAACTACCAAACTGATTAAGAGCGTCAATCGTACTCATAAATGACTTTTCACTACCATCCAAGATAAACTCTGTATCGTCAGCATATTGCCATATTATAACCTGATTTTCATTTACAATATTTATACCAGATATGTTTTTATTGATTCTAACCAACCAGGCGAGGATTTCAACACAGAGTAAGAACAGGTAAGGTGAGAGGGGATCGCCCTGTTTAACAGCCTTTTTTTTATAGGAAACCAAGGGGATGTATTAAACAAGATGTAATATTATTATATAAGGTATGCACCCAATGCCTAATCTGTACGCCAAAACCAAAAAGACTTAAAGTTTGATCAATAAAAGACGTCGGGTACGTTTTGAACATGCTCATATGCCACTAGAGCTTCGAGCATCAATAAAAGACCATGCTACTGAATCGAACGCCTTTTCAAACTCCATAAGTAAAAGCATACCCGGGATATTATGTCTTTCCGTATATGATAAAATATCACAAATTGGTCTTATGTTATCTCCAATATATCTATTTGCCACAAAGCCAGTCTGATCTTTATTTATTAAATTTGGTAAAACTGTTTTTAATTCGTTCCGCTATACACGAAGAAGGTAGTTTATATGATACATTCAAAAGCGATATAGGCCTTTAGGTTTTTAATAATATTTTGGGGTTTATCTCCTTTTGGTATACATGTTATAACGCCTTGTTTTTGTGTTGTTGAAAGTTTTCCTATTTCAAAACTGTAATTTATTGACCGTAGCAGAATATAATCGAGGTCTTTCCAAAAGAATTTGAAAAACTCTGTAGAAAAACCGTTAAGAGCACTAAAAAGCAATTCCTCATAATAATAATTTTATAATACCTTGTGACGGTACATTCTCTTAAATTTGTTTCGCCTGTGGCGATTTTAATTGTGTTAGAGGGCCGTGTGCAGTTTATTGCCCGTAGCCCAGGTGGGCAACTTGTTACGTAATACTTCGCACGATCGGACATTCCAATATGCACTTAGTCCAGCTGCGGAGGCCATGTGGCGAGTAGTTACGTAATACCCCTGCGAGTGCGGTTTTTACAACCGTGATGGCGACGACTGGCGTCAGTAAGTCTGACGATCAGAGAGAAATATACCGACTCTAGAGATGTAGAATATGAGATGATAGGGGGAGGTACCGCCTTGTACCCCCAGGCCAATTCTGATTTTGGAATAAATAGCTAGGATTTAGAGATGTCTGGGAGAACGAATTAGGAAGCTTCCTGGGAACGTTAGTCCGTTTGGACTTTGGTAAATATCATTTCTGCTCTGTGTATAACCTTGATGTGATTGATGTGACTTTAAATATTTTAATATTTTAATACTGTATTATACCAATATTCTTTAGACAGTGTCTTCGGTCATCTGACGAAGTAAATCGTAGACTTTTTGTTCTAACATTATACGAGTATTTGGTAATATAAAGCTTAGCCAGTCATCCTAGACGACCTGGGTAAACTGTAGGTTATTGTCTTTATTGTGATAAGTATTAATTCTGTGTTACAAGGTTACTGAATGAGTAGTTAGGGTTAATTAAAAATTAACCCGTTAGGAATAGAGCTGTAATTCCTTTGTTAATTAAGTTCCCCAAAAAGCGTTCCTAAATTATCACACGTTACTGAATGAGTAGTTAGGGTTAATTAAAAATTAACCCGTTAGGAATAGAGCTGTAATTCCTTTATTAATTAAGTTCCCCAAGAAGCGTTCCTAAATTATCACACGTTACTGAACGAGTAGTAAGGGTTAATTAAAAATTAACCAGTTAGGAATGGTGTTGTAATTCCTTTATTAATTAACTTCTCCTGGAAGCGTTTCTCAATTATCACACGTGTGGGTGTGGTGTAACGGTGAAGTGATTCGCATATTGTGTAACTAGACACCTAGAGATTAACTAATTAAGTGATCAGTTCTGGGTTGTTATTATTGCTGTTATTAATTTACTACTACGACTGTACATTTGTCAGCGTAGGATAATACAGATTCCAAAGTGTATTGTGTTTTTGTTGTGTTTTTAGAGAACTAACGTGCTATATTAATATATACTTTATATAACATCGTATCTCTGATCATACCTAGAGACGAGCCATACTAGGGTTTAACAGCCTGTTACAGAGAGATCTAATAGATATACAAATAGGAGAGACATTTTGATAATCGTGTTTTATTCGGTTACGGGAATTATAGAATCCCCGTGACAGGAGTAGAAAATTGGGGCGCTCGTCCCGGATCTGAAACGGGACATGCATATTTAAAAAAGTATTGTTTGTAAATGGGGGCTTTATAAATTAATTTTACAAATTAACCAGAAGTAGCACGTTGTTCACTAGAAAATTAATTAATAATAAGTGCGTCATATCTAAACATGGATAAGAATTTGCTGGATAGGCCTACGCTCAGTGTAGTGGAGATTAAGCGAGCACGTAAGGCCGAGTTAGTTGAAATCGCGGGTGAGCGAGAAATTGATTTAACATCAGCTAAAACCTTAGGTGATATAAAGACAATTATTATCCAGGAAGTTTTTGGTGATAGGCCTGTTATGGAAGACAGTGAGATTGTTCCAGAGATAGAGATAAGTGACTTGAGTATGGAACAACAGTTAGCTTTTAAAAAGCTTGAGTACGAAAGAGAAGAACGTGCATTAGATAGAGAGAGGGAGAGAGAAAGAGAAGATAGAGATAGAGAAGATAGAGAGAGGGATAGAGAGAGAGAGAGAGAGAGAGAGAGAGAGAGAGAGAGAAAGAGAAGAGAGGGATAGAGAAGATAGACATAGGGATAGAGAATTCCAGTTAGAAAAATTAAAAGTGGAACATGAGTTAAAGTTGAATACTGAAGAAGTCAGACGAGAAGCCGGAAATGGGTTTAACATGTCGGAGGCTTATAGATCAGTGCCGGTATTTGATGACCAGGAGGTAGATATGTTCTTTCAACTTTTTGAACGGGCCGCTAAGCAGCTAAATTGGCCGCAGTCTAAGTGGACATTGTTAGCCGTGTCTAAGTTTAAGGGGAAGGCTAGTATAGCTTATAATTCAATGAGTGATGAGCGAGCAAGTCAGTACGACTTAGTTAAGGCTGCAGTGTTGAGGGCTTATGAATTACGACCTGAGGATTATCGTTTACGGTATAGCGAGTTGAGAAAAACGCAGGGTCAGTCTTATAGTGAGTTTGTGGCTAAGAAGGCAGGGATGTTTGATAAATGGGTTGTTTCTCATCAGGTAGAGTCATATATCGAGTTACGGGAGTTGTTGATCTTACAGGACATTAAAAATGGATTACCAGTTAGCTTACGTATTCATTTAGAGGATCGTGATGTCAAAAAGATAGAGGAGGCAGGCATAGTGGCAGATGATTACGTGTTAATACACAAAGCTCAGGCAGTACCGGGTAGCTCTTTACAACAGGGTGATAAGAAGAAATTTCAGCCAGGTTTTTCCCGGGAAGTAACTATCGGGGAGAGTCATCTAGTTGGTCAGCTAGTCAGGCCAGGAATGCACCTGGTGGGCAAAGTAAGGATAGACCTGCATTATCAGCCAATGCACGAACTTTTCGTCCACATTGCAGTTACTGTAAAAAGGATAACCATCTTATCGGGGACTGTTTTAAAAGGAAACGCGATAATGCGCAAGTGGTCGGTTTAGTGAGGTCAGCTCCGTTAGCGAGAGAGTTAATGGTTAGTCCCATGGCAGAGAAAGTAAACCCGTATGTGTCCACTGGTATGGTTTGTGGTGTGAAACAAGAGTTGTGTCCTAAGGCAATATCAATCTATAGAGATACCGGGTGTAGTCAGAGTCTGATAACGCAAAAGTGTTTAGCTGGTATTGAAAATTCAGACATACGACGTAGTTTGGTTTTAACCTCGGTTACTGGAGAAAATATGGTTGTCCGGTTACATAAGGTTTTCTTGTGTTCGAAGTTTGTGACGGGACCAGTCGTTATGGGTGTTGTGAAGGACTTGCCTGTTGAAAACATAGGAGTTTTGTTGGGTAATGATTTGACTAGTCAGTGTTGTCAGCCGAAATGTGACCAGTTGTTGATTAAAGACAGCCCTTTACCCATAAAAGAGTGTGAGGTTGATGAGATTAGTTATCCTGCGTGTGTAAAGACTAGGGCTATGGCCAGTAGGTTAGCACGGGATCTAGAGGATATTTGTGATTTGTCTGATACGTGTGTGAGCCATGAAATTGGAGTGGATGAAGTTATCAGTAAAATGGTAGATAAGTCAACTGACAAATTAAATGTGGTGGAACCTGTTGATCTCCCGCAGAGGGGAATTGAACCAGTTGTCTTTGATAGAGGGGATTTACCTTGTAATAGACAAGAGTTAATACTAGAGCAGGGGGCTGATCCGAATTTGTTGGCAGTTCGCACTACCTTGTTAACTGTGGACAAGGGAGTATTAATAAATAAAAGAGTTAGGGATAGGAGGTTGCCGGCGACCGAACTAGCTAGGAAGCAACTGAGCCATGATCAGAGCAAAATAAAATCAGTGTTTGATAGGAAGGCTAGGAAGCAACTGAGCCATGCTCAGAGCAAAATAAAATCAGTGTTTGATAGGAAGACTAGGAGTCGGGAATTTAAACCAGGGGATAAGGTGCTGCTGTACCTTCCCATTAAACGGGGTTCTGTGCAGAACAGGTATTTCGGGCCCTATGTTGTGCACAAACGAGTTAATGAGACAGGGTATGTGATAAACACTCCTGATAGGGTTAGGAAACGTAGGTATTGTCACATCAATTTGCTAAAAGGTTATTTTGACAGACTGCCGATAGTTCCAGAGAGACCGGTCCAAATTGAGAGACACTCAATTTCCTGTGATGACGTCAAGACTGCAGAGGTCAAGTTGGCCAACGGCCAGATTCTAGCAGACTTGAACCCCCAGCGAGCAAAGCTGACTACATTGATACAAGACAATGTTTCCATTTGTCAGAACCTTCCAACGGTTACCAATACCTTAAGCCAAGATGTGCGCTTAGAACCCAGCGCTACACCGATTCGACCGCATGCCTGTCGGAGAAGACCTGGAAAACGTGCGACGCTGAAAAAGAGGGAAACGAAGTTCCATTGGGCAGGTGAATGCGAGAAGTCATTCAACCGTCTCAAGCAGAGGCGCTACTCGTCTCCCGTGATGGCAGCACCAGACTACCGAGTGCCTTTCAAGCTAGCTGTGGGTGCCAGTGACGTGGGTGCTGGAGCTGTGCTGTTCCAAGAAGACGAAGACGGACTGGACCATCCTAATGAAAGCCTCCAACCAGAGAGTTTTGAGATGGAGTCTTCCTCTGCAAGAATACCCAATTACCATTGGACATATCAAGGGCACATCCAATGTAATCGCTGATGCCCTGTCCCGAAGTTGAACGTTATGATAATGTGTTGACATTGTTGATTTCTGTTTTGTTTATATATATTTTATTTGTATACCAGGGACTCAGAGACTCAGTGTGATTACTGGTAGTCACCTTATTATTACATGTGTTATAAATGTCCGTATGCGTCGGTTAACGCACCTTTTTGTTTTAATGTAGTATATTTCCCTATTCCTAGAGTAGAGGAAATATCCTTTTTGAGGTGGGGGTGTGTGACGGTACATTCTCTTAAATTTGTTTCGCCTGTGGCGATTTTAATTGTGTTAGAGGGCCGTGTGCAGTTTATTGCCCGTAGCCCAGGTGGGCAACTTGTTACGTAATACTTCGCACGATCGGACATTCCAATATGCACTTAGTCCAGCTGCGGAGGCCATGTGGCGAGTAGTTACGTAATACCCCTGCGAGTGCGGTTTTTACAACGGTGATGGCGACGACTGGCGTCAGTAAGTCTGACGATCAGAGAGAAATATAACGACTCTAGAGATGTAGAATATGAGATGATAGGGGGAGGTACCGCCTTGTACCCCCAGGCCAATTCTGATTTTGGAATAAATAGCTAGGATTTAGAGATATCTGGGAGAACGAATTAGGAAGCTTCCTGGGAACGTTAGTCCGTTTGGACTTTGGTAAATATCATTTCTGCTCTGTGTATAACCTTGATGTGATTGATGTGACTTTAAATATTTTAATACTGTATTATACCAATATTCTTTAGACAGTGTCTTCGGTCATCTGACGAAGTAAATCGTAGACTTTTTGTTCTAACATTATACGAGTATTTGGTAATATAAAGCTTAGCCAGTCATCCTAGACGACCTGGGTAAACTGTAGGTTATTGTCTTTATTGTGATAAGTATTAATTCTGTGTTACAAGGTTACTGAATGAGTAGTTAGGGTTAATTAAAAATTAACCCGTTAGGAATAGAGCTGTAATTCCTTTGTTAATTAAGTTCCCCAAGAAGCGTTCCTAAATTATCACACGTTACTGAATGAGTAGTTAGGGTTAATTAAAAATTAACCCGTTAGGAATAGAGCTGTAATTCCTTTATTAATTAAGTTCCCCAAGAAGCGTTCCTAAATTATCACACGTTACTGAACGAGTAGTAAGGGTTAATTAAAAATTAACCAGTTAGGAATGGTGTTGTAATTCCTTTATTAATTAACTTCTCCTGGAAGCGTTTCTCAATTATCACACGTGTGGGTGTGGTGTAACGGTGAAGTGATTCGCATATTGTGTAACTAGACACCTAGAGATTAACTAATTAAGTGATCAGTTCTGGGTTGTTATTATTGCTGTTATTAATTTACTACTACGGCTGTACATTTGTCAGCGTAGGATAATACAGATTCCAAAGTGTATTGTGTTTTTGTTGTGTTTCTAGAGAACTAACGTGCTATATTAATATATACTTTATATAAGATCGTATCTCTGATCATACCTAGAGACGAGCCATACTAGGGTTTAACAGCCTGTTACAGAGAGATCTAATAGATATACAAGTAGGAGAGACATTTTGATAATCGTGTTTTATTCGGTTACGGGAATTATAGAATCCCCGTGACATACCTTCTAAATTATCCGCCTCACCTTTTGAAAGAGTGGGTATGTCAGGAAAAAGGGATTTCAATTCAATATGATTCAAAGTGTTTTCCTTAGGCTCGTATAGACCTGTGTGAAAACATGCAGCCTCTTTCATTATTTTTCTCGAGTCTGTAATTAAGACACCATTCTTTTCAAGATGTGTCATTGACTTCCTAATAAAATTACGATTCTCAAGATTACAAACATATCTACTCAGTTTTTCCCCTTCTAAAATCCATTTGGCTCTGGAGCGTATAAATACGTCTTGGGTTTTTTCTAATGGACTCAAGTTCCTTTTTTAATCTTCAAATTCTTCAATAGTTTTATTATCCAAATTAAATTCCAAGTGTTCGATCTCCTTTTCAAGATCTTAACCTTTTTGACATTATCTTTTTTATATGAGGAGTAAGAAATTGTTTTCCTCTAATTTCCATCAGTAATACATCCAAAAATAATTGGTCATTCATAGTATAGTGAAGGTCCTTATCTAGTATTTGATCCAAATTATCTGGATTATAAAGAGCCATGCATTTTGTAGCCGATAATATTGTATTCTTTACAATGTCCCTATAATTCATATCACATAACAGAGTTGTTAAATTTCTAATGTTTTTCTTTCTTTCTTGTTTAACAAAACTTAGTTTTAGTGATATAATTGTACATATCTATTTCTCGATTAAGAACCAGGTTCCAATCACCAGCCATAATACAAAACATATTACCAACCATTTTAACTTTCTGATTGACTAGGGTGTAAAATCCAGGAGAATCAATATTCGGGACATAAAGATTAACTAATGTCAAACGTGTTTCCTCTATTATTATATCTAAAATTAACAGATTACCCTGTAGGCCTGTATAAATATTATTAACTTTATAATGAAAATTATTATTAAACAATATTGCCACCCCTCTAGATTATCCAGTACAATAATTAAAAATAGAATCAAAACACTTCTGCTCTTATATATAATTCATTTGTTTCTACGAAGTGTCTTGAAAAAAATAAATCAAATATTTTTTTAGCCCTAAGTAAATTAAAAACGTCTTTACCTTTCTTACTATTATTGAGCCCCGTTACATTCATTGAACAAATAGTGATGGTACTAGCCATTGATAACAGAAACTGAAACTTCATACTTTGAGCCAAGCAGGTCCGACACCAAGTAGGTTGAAAGTCACCAAAAAGACACACTCAGTATAAAAACAAATGTGATTACTTCTGTAATACAGAAAGGCATGTCAACAACACTCACACATTCAAAACAAACACACATACCAGAGGCGGGCACCTCCTCCCTCCCCCCTAAATTTTGCGATAGTTATAGTTTTATTATATATTAATGTTTTTAATTTTTTTACGACCCCCTTCCAAACTTTCCCAAAGTTCCCTTGGCATTCCACCTCATGTCACTGCATCCCCCCCCCCCACAAATGGATTTTATGGATCCGCCACTGCAGACAATCATAAACATTAGACTTAGTCATCTGGTAAAGCACTGGAGCAAGGGGTCCAACCTAAACCGTATGACACGTACTTGAACTTCGTATACCACTGCCAAAATGGCGGATAAAGCTTGTTTCGACACACGACGGTGAGTACATTTTGTCTTACAGCTGCATGCTAACTGCCTTTCTGATTAAAATAATATTGCGATACGGCTCTAGAATGAATACTCTATCCATCTCTTTACGTAATTTTCGATTTTGTTCAACCGAAAAAAAGCTATTGAAGAAAAACCTCGTTGTTTTGACGGTCAAAACAAACGTGGTCAAAATGTTTGGTGTTATTTTAACGAATCAAGTTATATTTATATACTTAGGAAGTGTCATGGTGAGAGCTTGTACACCCTGGGAGCTAAATTAAGCAAATACGTTTTGGAAAGTCATTTTATAATTGTTCATCCAAGACATTTCTTATAGTTTAGGCACATTTTCGTCTGCTCCCCCGGATTTAAGCCAAGATTTCGTTTACTTCAAAAAATTATATTTGAATTTGTACCCCTAAAATATTATATATTTCAACTTAAGGTGTGTGTTTTTGTCTTTCAGTAATGGGGAGATACAAAAAGAGTCCAGTTAAGTTAGGCATTTACTAATCACGAAAGTGGAAAGTTGTTTCCCGTCTCGACACCTAGGATATCCAGTTCTGGCAAAAGGCTGTGTAATCGTCGTACCTCAGACTTTGCAAATTGTGATTACTCAGTCCATTTAAGAAAGCATCTTCTATATCAACAGCTATAGATGTATATCCTACATCCAATAAGGAATTTCCAACACCACCACAGCAGAGATCATCACAGAAGACAGGAGAAAAGCGATTTAGGAAGAGGTTGTCATTCGCAACTCAGTGTAAATGACGGTGATGATAATAATACATTTCAAGTGTTAAATGAACCGTCCCTTGACGCAGACATGTATACTGATGATATAACTGAAACAATGTCACGTTTCAGAAGCAGTGTTCAAAATGGCGGTTTTTTCCACACACAAAAAAACAAACAAAACATTTCCTATGTATTATTTAAAGATACTCTAAAACGACACTGTCACGGTAATTCATCCTGCATGAGATATTCTGACGCCAACAAGGACATATTTTGGACAGGGAACGGTTTTTTGGAGGTCAGTTTATCAGATTCAGGAGAGGGTTTTCTCACCGGTATATATCCTGGACCACCTCAAGGAGTTCAACCTGCACGTACCAACTACAAGTAAGATGAAGGAAAGATACTCCCTTCATTATGACTTGGAATCAAGGTCAATATGCTCATGTGTTCAGATGTTACATGCAATTAAATTGTACACATAAACTAAGTTTCAACTATTCAAATGCGTCCTTATTTCTAAATAAAAACCAACCCATGTATTGTTCGAGACCTGTAAATGCTTATATATAATTGCTTATGATTTGATTGATTGTACATTTATATTCAAAGGCAGCCTGCATAGTCTATTTATCCCATAACTGCTCGTGTTACATCATTGACACTACGATACCACTAGCAGCAGTAATGAAACATAAATTACAGGTTATCACACACCAGATGAGAAACATCTCAGAGGCTTTGGATTGGATAAAAACGCATTGTGATGCAATATTTTTAATGTGACGTCACAATTGTAATTCCTAATTTTTCTCTGATCATCTTGAGCAATTAAAAACAAAATTTAGTAGAATGGCAACAGAAGTGTAATATAAATCCCCTCATTTATGAAATAAGTTTCTCAATTCGTGAAGTTTGACTATCTTACATATGTCACTCACGTTAGTTAATTTTCAAAATGTCACCTAAGACTATAACCCATGTCTTAACTAACGAGAGTGAAATAAATACAATAATCAACTGTCATTCGTTGTGGAACCTTTATGTACACAATACAACGTACGTCACATTGTCATTAAAATTTGTCTAGACACATCTGAAAACCCCCAGATGTAGGTCAAGGGTAAGAGTCAAGGTCACAGTGACCTATTCGAGATACACGGCATGTATCCATATACTAGGATTGGTGTTTTAGATGTCCAGTGGGGGACTAATAACAAACTAACGCTACATTGCATTATAATGTCGATTTATTAAACAATGTATAAAAACTAGATCATTCATCCCAATGAATCCGGAAACGCGGTATCCTTTGAGATGACTTCGAGCTGAAAACACTCGTCCACAGTCAATGCACTGGTGCCCGCCTGGTCTGTCGTCATGGACGGCAGACCTTCCAGAGTATAGTTGGTCGCAGTCTTCACAAACTGTTCTGAAAAAAAGAAATTTGGAACATACGATTAGGTATCCTAAACCCGGGGACGCAGACGAACATATGCCTAAACTATAAGAAAATTCTTGGATGGATAATTATAAAATGACTTTCCAAAACGTATTTGTTAATTTAGCTTCCAGGTTATACAAACTTTCATCATGACACTTTTTAAGTATATAAATATAACTCGTTCCCTTAAAATAACCAAAAATAAACTTTGAATATGTTTGTTTTGGCCGTCAAAATAACGAGGTTTTTCTTCAATAGTTGTTTTTGTGGTTGAACAAAATCGGGAATTAAGTAAACAGATGGATAGAGCATTCATTCTAGAGCCGTATCGCAATATTATTTTAATCAGAAAGGCATTTAGCATGCAGCTGTAAGACAAAATGTACTCACCGCCGTGTGTCGAAGCGAGCTTTATCCGCCATTTTGGTAGTGGTATACGAAGTTCAAGTATGTGTCATACGGTTTAGGTCTCACTACACAGATGTCATCTGCCATTGAAACCCATGTTAAACTGCCCAACTTCAAGCGAAGATTGCCCATAGAACGGGTTCTCGTTGGCACTAACAACATACACCATTGCGAACATACATTATATAAGCATTTATTTTCACTCCAAAATTGAGAACATTTCCGTCTCAGTTTTTTGCTATATGACCGCATCTGGCTGTAATACCGGTCCGAACAGGTGGTTCATTAACCGATTCACTCAGGCTGTCACTTGCGCTATATACCCATGTCCCAAAAGGTCGATGCACAATATTACAAAATAACATGGGCAAAATACAGCCAGAAGGCTTACCATTAAACATACATATTGTTTTAATTCTTCACCATTTCCTAGAAATGAATATGTGAACCATAACATGTGTCACAATTAGGAACTATAGTGAATGAACTGTCACCCGGAAGTGATCTGTGTAGTGAGACCTTAGGTTGGACCCCTTGTGGAGGCACTGCGCTAACCAAAAACCCATACAAGCCGAGGCCCACGCGAATCTCATGTACTTATAATACATCTTTATTCTAACCTGACACACAGCGAGACAAAAGCTGAAAAAAAAAGTGTACAAATTCGTAAAACATCTAGAAAAAATCAACCGAAGAACGCACGTTCTTACATGTGATATAAACATTAAAGTCAAACACTTGCGCACTATGTTGGGGGTGGCGGGACGTAGCCCAGTGGTGAAGCGTTCGCTCGATGCGCGGTCGGTCTGGG
>NC_054708.1:45695132-45810132 GCF_016097555.1 Gigantopelta aegis | reverse complement strand
ATAACTGTGCACATGTAACATACATCCTCGAGTCCGTGAACTGGCATATTAACGGGAAATGGTTTCTGTGTACGCGCATTCGGTGGTATATCAAAGGCCGTGGTATGTGCTATCTTGTCCGTACGATTGTGCATAAAAAAGATCCCTTGCTGCTGATGGAAAAATGTAGCGGGTTTCCTCTCTAAGACTATATGTCTAAATTACCAAATGTTTGACATCCAGTAGCCGATGATTAATAAATCATTGTGCTCTAGTGGTGTCGTAAAACAAGGAAACTTTAAAAATGCATCGATAACAAACATTGGTCGATTCATCTGCTTTAAAGACTGAGAGGTATTTGCTTCAAATCTCAGTACCGTGATGAGTGAATATAGCCTATTAATGCTGTGCTCACCTAAACGGTCATGTAATCTGACCACTGTCCAGGGGCGTGTGCTGGAATTTATGCAGGGTGGGGTGGGGTGAGGGTAGGCTGCGAAGTTTACCCCGTAAATATATTTGAAATGTTGTTTTTGTTTGCTCGAGCAGTGGAGGGTTTCGGCCCCCTCCCCCTCCCCCTTCTCCTACACACGTGCCTGCTATTGTGTTGTTCGCGACTGGTTTAGCAAAGGCTTGGTCGGATTTGAGAGGGGTTGTGACCCAACACCGACCCAAGTTTGCTATCAAGCTGCATTTGAACAACATTGTCGCTATTGGTTGCTGCTTATACTAGAAGCAATATTCTGATCAGTGAATGTCCCACAGGCGTAGCCAGGATTTTATATCGGTGTGTGTGTGTGTGGGGGGGGGGGGGGGGGCATTATTGAGAAGGGTCCAACCAACACTATGTATGTAACATATGTATGTGTGATTTTATATATAAAAACAAATTCTTACACACCCGTTGGTGAGAACATCATTCGTTATTTTTGATAACATATGGTTGTTTAAACATGTACGTGTGTTAACATTTCAAGATATACGTATGGCTGCTCCTAGGTGATGACCAAGTCACCAATGCCATACATCCAATGAAAAAACAGTACGATTGAAATCGATTACACTGTGACGTATAGTTAATCTGGCAATCATTTATCTGTGACGCGTAAGTTAGCTACAAGTGAAAGGGCTGTAACTATATTTTAGTTGAAACTCGCTTTAGCTCGTCAGATACATTTTAACACAACTCATTGTAAGATAAAAGAAAGAAAAAAAGGTTTGATTGAGGGGCAGTGCCCCCGTGCCACCCCCGAACCCCCACTCCCCCACCCCCCACCCCCGCTATGCCACTGGCATGTCCCTGCAGCCCCCACGAAATCTGGATTCTCTCCTGAACCTATATGGCGGTGATGAGTATTCTTTCACACATTAACTCCTCAACTTGTGGCCCCAACAGACAGCCAAGTTGCATTCCCACGGCAGCGTACTTCAGCCGCAATTGGAAATAAGTACGATGATGAATTATGTCATTATGATCGTCAGATCACAGATGTTAACTAAAGGTGTGTTATCACGGTGCGATTTTCTATAACAATTCAAACAAGTACCCATATGACGGAAAAACAAAGAAAGAAAGAAAACAAATGAGTTACATATTAATTTATCCCCAGCAATCAGAGCCTGTACTGGACTACCTTAAAAGCGATGGCACAACCACTACGCTACTGAGGTATAGGAAATCGTAACAATTTAACACGGCTGTTCCTGTTATTGATCGTTACCACAAATGGTGCAGTGGTGACGAACCTTTGTTATCATGAAGGGTATATGACCAGCAGTGAAATGTCAACACATACACTGGAGTTCGCACAGATCTTGACGTTAAAGCAAGGTCAGTGTCTTGACAAATGTCCCAGATAGAGCTGTGGTGTATACCCGGGACAGCGTGCTCGAAATAGGCGCGTATGCGGGGTGGGGGTGGGTAGAGTTGGGGATCGAAACCTCCCATAATCCAAGAAAATTTTCTTTTGTTAAACGTATTTTAATTCGAAATACTTGAACACCTCACTCACCACAATCTAGACTCGGGGGTGGGGGTGGGGGGGGAGGGGGGAGGGTCTTGTACTATTTCCTGTACACGCGCCTGCAAAGCCTAATTTTATGCAAGCACTAACTGTAAACAACAGAATGAAATGTTTTATTTAACGACGCACTCAACACATTTTATTTGCGGTTTTATAGCGTCAGACATATGGTTAAGGACCACACATATAATGAGAGAGGAAACCCGCTGTCGCCACTTCATGGGCTACTCTTTTCGATTAGCAGCAAGGGACCTTTTATATGCACCATCCTACAGACAGGATGGTACATACCACGGCCTTTGATATACCAGTCGTGGTGCACTGGCCGGGATGAGAAACAGCCCAATGGTAAAATGAAAATAAAACTTCAATGGTGTCAAGTTATTTCTGCAGCCTGGGCCCTATCTGCCAGGGAATGTTTGTAGATGTTCATATACATTGTATTTTGCTGAATATCCTTTCATAATATTATTAAACATTCATTGTCCAGAATGTCAAAAACAACGACTTGTATCGCAGTGTTTGTATAATATTACATAACTGATAAATTCAAACCACATCTTCCTTATGTGGTGTATTAGTTTTTCGACGACCGAACAAACGTGTCCCAGTATTCCACTGATACCGCGCAAATGTTGAGATGTTGACACATGAGTAAAACGAGATCAGTCAGCAACAAGGTCAGACATAGCCGATATATTTTGAATGTGTATTCGCCCCATTTTAAATCTCTTTTAACAACAATCTTATCATTCCCCTTCGACTTATTCAGCAGTGAATACTAGCATTATAAGAAGGGAACTTAATTTTCAACAAGAAACAACGTGTTATGGGTATTTGTAGTTTTTAAGTTACTCTATCAAACGAGTTGCTATCGCGTTAGGAAGATAGAAGGGGAGAGAGAGGGAGGGAGAGACAGACAGACAGATAGACAGAAACGGAGGATGATAGTGGGGGGGGGGGGGAGAGGGAGAGAAAGACAGACAGAAAGGGAGGACGATAAAGATACAGACAGAAACGGAGGAGGATAAAGGGGGAGAGAGAGGGAGAGACAGACAGACAGAAAGGGAGGAATATAGAGGGGGAAGAGAGAAAGAGGGAGAGACAGACCGACAGAAACGTAGGAGGATAAAGGGGGAGATAGAGGGAGAGACAGACAGAAATGGAGGAAGATAGAGGGGAGAGTGAAAGAGGGAGAGACAGACCGACAGACAGACAGACAGAAAGGGAGGAGAATAAAGGGGGAGAGAGAGAGAGGGAGGGAGAGATAGTCAGACAGAAAGGGAATCAATTAGAGGGGAGAGATATACAGAAAGTGAGGAAGATCGAGGGGGAGAGAGAGACAGATAAACATAAAAGAAAGAAGATAGAGGGAGAGGGAGAAGGAGAGATAGACAGATAGAAAGGGAGGAAGATAGAGTTGAGGAAGAAAAGGAGAGACAGACAGACAGAAAGGTGAGAAGATAAATGGAGAGAGAGAGGAGGAGAGATAGAGAGATAGACAAACATAACGGGAGGAAGATAGAGGGAGGGAGAGAGAGCGAGAAGGAGAGATAGACAGAAAGGGAGGAAGATAGAGGCAGAAGGGGAGGAGAGGGAGGTAGATGTATATATAGAGAGAGCACTACATGAGTAGCCGTTACATACCATACATCTTTTTTTAATGTATCTAACGAGCGAAAGCGAGTTGACAACATTTTTAAACGAGATTTGGTGATCCAAATGAAATGAAATAACAAAGGAAAGAAATATTCTTTAACGACACACCAGCACATTTTAACTTTTTTTATTTTGATACTCAGTCTAAAGTGAAAAAGAGAAAACACTTAAAGGGACATTCCTGAGTTTGCTGCATTGTAAGATGTTTCCGACTAATAAAATATTTCTACGATTAAACTTACATATTAAATATATTTTCTTGTTTAGAATATCAGTGTTTGTATATTCAATGTGTTTCTGGTCGTCTTAATATTTGTAAGAAGCTCAAGCTGGATTTTGTCTTCAAATAATTTCATACGTACGAAAAAAATATAGTTTAGGAAATAAAATGAAATTTAACCTAGTACATATATTAGAACGATCAGAAACACGTTTAATATACAACCACTAATATTTTATGTAGAAAAATATATTGGATATGTAATTACAGTCGTTGAAAGTCTCTGTTAGTCAATAACATCTTAAAACGTGCAGCAAACTCAGTCCCTTTAATTTCATTTTCATATAGGCAGGACAATACATACCACAACTTCTGGTGTACCAGTCGTGGAGTACTTAATAGAATGAAAGGAAAGAGTCCATAGAGGCCAATGGATCCTCACGTCCTGTCACACCAAGGACGATACACCCTCATCATTTCTCTATAGGATGTATACTACCAAATCAAATCCCATAGACGACAATAGTAACATATGCGGCTAAAACTCCTACCTGCAACGTATCAACCGACATAAACGCCACGGATATAAATACTACCACCCCTTACACTTAAAGTGAATCAGAAAAAAATGGGGGTCAAGCTGCTCGTTTCTGAGATAACGGGTAGCGTCTATGACTACCCTAGTTTCGCACAAAATTCGAGTACTTTTTTTTTACAGGTACCCCATACATGTTTCAAGCACAAGACTACTTGACACATTGGTACTAGATGAAATAAAATTGCACATTTATTTTACCCAGATGAAACTATTATTTTTTACAACCAACACACTCACATTTATAACCAATCACAGGACTTGTGGTGTTCACTTCTCTATCAAAAGTTGGGTGCACCTCGAACTTTGACCCAGCCGGAAGTTATTTGGTATAGTACTACCTTTAGGACTGCCACCCAAGACATGTTTCACAAATATCAGCCACAAAGTCGTGTTTTTACATAAAACAAAGCTCAAAGGAACATGTTGACAGTTATAAAGTAATACATCTCTGTATTCCACAAAATAAGGTCACACAATAATTCATATATTTGGCAAATACGATGTTGATTTTTCATCTTATATCATTAAATTTCGTACGGTAACGGATATGATCAACTGCCTTGGTACAACATACAAATGTGTCGCCATTTAAAACATAACACCCCTGAAAAAAATCCTTTCACCTAAACAAAGAAAACAAAAAACACCAACAAAAAACAACAGAGAAAAAAAGAAAGAAAAAGACCACTTCACTAAACAAAAAAAATGCGTCCCAATTCGTTGGCATTTCGAACATTTTGAGGCGACCAAAGTATGTGGATTTCATTCAAAGAATAGCGAAGAATGGTGTGTCAGAGAACGACAAATGAAGATCGAACGATCTATTCACACTGGCTTTTAATTACACTCGCACAGCTTCAGATCTGTATTCAATTGAAATATATGTAGCTACTTAATCCATGCATGGGTACATTAAGCGTTTTGTGAACTGCCGTGGACGGACGACGTCACCTGCTTGGGACACGCTATCCGGTTAAAAGTAACAGCAGAAAGATACGTAGACAGTCGGGACAAGTGGATTAACAATGGAGTCAACGAAATCTGAAGAAGACAACGTGAGAATGGATACACCACCACGAAAACGTCAAGTAGTGTACGGGGTAGAAGATCATCCACATTTTCTACTTTGGCCTGTTTTTGGATTTCAGGTACACAAACTTTCTTTATCACAACTGTAAATATAGCGACCAGTTACTAAACTGGCTCTCCAACGTGTCATACACTTTATGTAGGTGTCGAAACGGTTGACATTTTTATGTCGTTATTTTGCGGGGGAAAATGCTCTCAAAACACAGAATTAAATACCAGTTTTAGTAAACATTTAACATGATTATTTGTTTTGAGATACATTATCATATTTTAAACTACACCTATTTGGTGTCCAGTGTCGTTAGTTCAACAGATACAGGGGCGGGACGTAGCTCAGTGGTATGCCGCTCGACTGCCCATTTTGGGCTATTTCTCGTTCTAGCCAGTGTTCCACAGCTGGTGTAACAAAGGCCGTGGTATGTACTATCCTGTCTGTGGGATGGTGCATGGTGCACATAAAAGATCCTTTGCGGCTAATCGAAGAGTAGCCCATGAAGTGTCGACAGCTGGTTTCCTCTCTCAATATCTGTATGGTCCTTAACCGTATATCCGACGCCATATAACCGTAAATAAAATGTGCTGAGTGCGTCGTTAAATAAAACATTTCCTTCCTTCTTAAAGGAAGGGACAATTAAGGCATTTGACCTAGTATGCATATTCAGTGATATATAATGCACATTATTGCTTAATATCAACAAGTATAATCGTATAGTTAATTAATAAAACGGTTAAATGTGACGGCTATTATATATAACGGGCGCAGCCATTTTGTATCATCCCAGTGAATACGCCCTCTGGCGAGCTGGTGGTTAAGTAATACCTAACGTGTCACGTCAGGAATTAGTCTTCGAACTGAAGAAACAAAACATACCTGATTTTTGCGGATGCATCGCAATATTCTGTAATAATAGTCATCCCAGTAAGCCAGCAACAATTATATATTATTTTTAATACAAAATAAACCACCATTGTCAAAGTGTTGACATAACTGTATTACGTTTTGTACATAAATTAACCCAAGTACTGAAACAATAATTGGAGTGTTTTCTTAGTTAATTGGTATTTTTTTTCCGTGGCCTGTACCTGTGGTTCCTTATTGACAGGTGTATATTTAGACGGTCCCCAGACACTGTGTCTAGACACACTAAAAAGACGTGCCTCTTTTATTAAGATCACAGGGTATTGTGTGTTAACCGCACGGACACCCCTCTAATCGTAATCGATCAACCGTCCTGCTTTATTACTGTAAGTACTTCTGTAAAACCCTTGATTAAGTAGACTTTCCCATCTAAAATCACAAAACTGACCAATTACGTAGTCCCAAAGAAAAGAAAATTATCATTTGGGTATCATGAGTGGTCGTTTTTGCTCGAACGTAGCATACCAATAGGCCTAATAATATGCATTTTTTTCTTTGGATTTTTAAAAAAAGAAAAATACTATAACATTTCGTTCTATTGATGCAAATTGAAATATATTTAGTTAAATAGTTTATTATACTATCAAGTCATTTATGTTGTTTTACAAGTCAGGTTTTATGAAAGCGAAGCGCCTTGTCGTAATTTGGAGCGTTTGTTTACTCTGTGCATAGAGGAGATGGACGGAGCTGACGTCACTTCGACCCAAGCTATACCACCGGACGTCACCCCCCCCCCCCCAAAAAAAAAGAAAAGAAAAAAGAAAGAAGTTAAAATAAAATAAAATAAAATAAACAAATAATAAATAAATAAAAACGAAAACAAATGAAAACAAACCCCAAACCCACAAATAAAACAAAAGTAAAATACAAGAACCTACATCACCAACTTGTCACTTCTGTTCCTTCATTTACATCCATAAGAAAAATATACTGTGAGTTAACATTATCAAATCAATGGAATACTTCTTTTCGAAGTAGCCATGTTAAATTTATGCAAATTAGGCATGCTTGCTTTAACTCCTTAACGTTTTCTAGACTTTATGTATAAACACGACTACTTCAATGTTTTATTCCAGCAAATAATCGTGTGTATCTCTGGAACGTTGTCCATTCCGTTCTTGGTGACGAGCTACATCTGTGCAGACGGCTTGTTGGACGTTCGCGCCAAATTGATGAGCATCACTTTCTTTATGTGCGGAGTTGCCACGATCCTACAGGACACGCTGGGAATTAGGTCAATCATTTAATATCTCGTGACCCATAGAATGATGTTATAATTTACAAAGGGACATTCCTGAGTTTGCTGCATTGTAAGATGTTTCCTAGTCGGAAAACTTACATATTTAATATATTTTCTGGTTTAGAATATCATTGCATATATATTTAATGTGTTTCTGATCGTCTTAATATGTGTAAGAAGCCCAAACTGGATTTTGTCTTCAAATAATTTCGAACGTACGAACATTTTTTTTTTTTAGGAAATAAAATGAAATTTAAACCAGTACAAATATTAGAACGATCAGAAACACGTTTAATATACAGTCACTAATATTTTATGCAGGAAAATATATTTGATATGCAATTACAATCGTTAAAAAGTCTCTATTAGTTGATAACATCTTAAAAATTGCAGCAAACTCAGGAATGTCCCTATAGTATAATGTTAAAGGCGCAATATTAAAGTTGCATGATGTCGATTTCCTGAGAGAAAAAAATACTTTTTCTTTGAAGTGTGCACATTATACCTTCAATTAAATCGTCATAAATATTATTACAACCAATAATTTAATAATAATCCTAGTAGAGTGGGTTTTTTTGTGTATGTTTGTTTGTTTGTTTGTTTTTGTTTGTTTGTTGTTGTTTGTTTTTTGGGGTTTTTTGTTGTTGTTGTTTTTGTTGTTGTTGTGTGTGGGGTTTTTGGGGGTGTTTTTTTTTTTTTGGGGGGGGGGGGGGGGGGGGGGGGGGGGCAGAATCTCCAGAAGACGACCCATGGAGTTGGATCCTTTCAGATGTCAGGCGAATATTACCAGTATCATTGCTATGTACAACTCTGTCCCGACAGTGAACGTGCCATATTTTGTGGATTGGCCGATTTTATAAAATTTGTTACGACTTGATAAAAAGTAATAGTAAAGTTTGTTTTGTTTAACAACACCACTGGAGCACATTGTTTAATTTATCATCGACTATCGGATATGAAACATTTGGTAATTCTGACACGTAGTCATCAGAGGAAACCCGCTACATTTTTCTTAATGCAGCAAGTGATCTTTTATATACACTTTCCCACAGACAGAAAAACACATACCCCGGCTTTTAGTCCAGCTGTGGTGCACTGGTTGGAACGAGGAAAAAAAACAAATCAGCTGAATTGATCCATCGAGGTGGTTTGATCCTGCGACGCAAGCGTTTCATGCGAGCACTAAATCCCGCCCCCCGACTGATAAGACGGGGGGGGGGGGGGACGTAGCCCAATGATAAAGCTTTCGCTTGATGCACGGTCGGTTTGGGATCGATCCCCATCGGTGGGATCATTGGGCTATTTCTCATTCCAGCCAGTGCACCACGACTGGTATATCAAAGGCCGCGGTATGTGCTATCCTGTCTATGGGATGGTGCATATAAAAGATCCCTTGCTACTAATGGAAACGAATGTAACGGGTTTCCTCTCTAAGACTATTTGTTAGAATTACGAAATGTTTGACAACCAAAAGCCGATTATTAATAAATTAGTGTGCTCTAGTGGTGTCGTTAAACAAAACAAACTTTGATAAGACAGGAATCGAGTTATACGGACTTGATCCTGTTTACGCAGCGAACAGGGCAAAACAATTTATGCAAAGATTTAATGTGCGGGACTGATTAATTTGTGATTATTTATCACACATACATGTGCGGAAAAATAACCAGTGAAATTAATGGTTTTAGGGCTTTGTAAAGTTTTGTATTTAGATACTTACTAGTCTGAACTTTATTGTTAATGGAAATGTTCCCAAACAAATCGGATGTTGATTGCGCGAACCGTGCACGAGAAAACAAACCGAACGGAGTTTGAAGCATAACGCAGTTAGGGACGTTGACGATATAATATTATATAACAGTAATCGGTCCAGGACTGTGCTAGATAAATAGATAGATAGATAGATAACTAGTTTAACGTGCCCATATACCACTAGGGTTTCGAGCACGCCCATCCAGAGTCCGACCTCCGATAAGATCAGTGGCCTGACTCGGGATGGGGGGGGGGGGGGGGGGGGGCTGTGCTAAAGGGATTATTATTAATTTGTTTGAAGCAGGTATTGACATCATGTGCCCAAGCAAAGAAAAAGAATGTCTGTTTAATTAAAGACACCTTACCATAGTAGTAAATGAAATTATTTGGAGGTATTTTTTTATGTTGACATGTTATTCTAAAGTATGATATATATATATATATATATATATATATATATATATACACACACACACACAAAACAGACACACACACACATAAACATACACACACACGCAGACACACATACATACACACACGCACACACATCCACACACACACACACACACACACATTATATATATATATATATATATATATATATATATATATATATATATATATATATATATATATATATATATATACAGTCGACCTTCGATAACTCAAACTTCGATCTTTCGTAAACGTCGATCTCTCGAAGTGAAACGGCGGTCCCGGCCGAACTGCTATACAAACTAGTAATAACAGACTTCGAACACTCAAACTTCGAACATTCGAAAAACTCTATCTCTCAAAGTAATTTTGTGGTCCCACCATAAAAAAATAAGGGATATTGCACTTCCAAAACTCGAAGTTTGTGGAGTGACTGAGCCTTTTAACTGTACCGGTAATACTTTAAAGAAAAATGAATTGTCACCCAAGCCAAGCGTGAGTGTCCCGACTGGTCTCGGCTATCGATGATACACGCGGTAATTACAGAATAATAGATCGCCGACTATGCGGAACGAAATGATCCTACATGCCTGCATTGGGTTGTCGGTGTTTGTACACGGCAGCGGGCCTCATTACACAAAGTACGGATAGTCTTGTAATCTTCAAAAAACTGTTGTAATAACAATTAACGCTGTTTGTTTTTTCTCTTAAACGAGTGCAAAAAAATACATAACCTAGTGCTATTTGGCATACAGCGTTTTGATTTGTTATGTTATGTCTCGCTATGTTAGTGAGGGTTTTTAAAAAGATTTTTGTGATTTACAATAATTTTGCTATTTATATTATGTATTTTTTATTTGGTAAACAAACGTACTTAGTGCTAATCGACATTCAGTTTTTAATTTATTACAACGTTACGTTCCGCCTTGTTTTGAAATTTGAAAAATATATCAACTTTAATTTATCGCTTACTTCCGGTTATATGTAAGTACGTGCTTTCAGTTTTTTTTTCTCTCTTTTTACTTTACTGTCAATTAATACAATAAAAGTACATAGAGATGTACGTCAAATTGATCGGATTTATCTCGTTTCTGTTAATATTTACTTAGTTTTATCATGTACACAGAAGAAATGTGCTAACATCCGATATCAACGAAATGATAATACTGCAATGCAGTTTCACTTTGAGGTCTGCTGTACGAATTTCGAACACTCGAACTCCCTGAAACTCGAACTATTTCGTCGTCCCCTTCAACTTCGAGTTAACGAAGTTTGACTGTATATATATATATATATATATATATATATATAAACCGATTAGCTAACCCGAAGATGATTTCTAAACTTCTTAAAGTATGTGTATCTGCAGAGTATCACTAAAACTTGTTAAATGTACTACATTGCCTATATAATATATATAAAATAATTATTGTCGTTTTATTTATTACAACTATATCAAAACATACCTGCAGGTTGCCCATTATTCAGGGAGGGTCGCACACGTTCATACCACCGATTGCAGCCATGATGGCTCTCGAAAAATGGCGCTGTCCATCAGGTAAGAAATTAAACTACTTCGTGAATGTTTGAGTGCATTCGGGTGTGTTCGTAAAACACCACCTTGATGATGATGATAACTAGTTTAACGTGCCCATATACCACTAGGATTTCGAACACGCCCATCCCGAGTCCGACCTCCGTCATACGAGTCACGAAAAAAACAAGTCGACAGTCAGACGGAGAAATGACGTGGCAAGGAATCTCGCTAAAAAAGAATACAAACTAGTGGTGCAGGCTGTTGAAACGAGAAGCGTTCCAGCGTTCAATCAGTTCCAATGGCCGCATACATCCCAGTAGAAAACTTCATTTCGCTGACAAAAACAACGAAATGAAGGACCCCCAAGTCGAGCACACGAAAGCACGTGCAGTGTGCACAAGCGAAAGAAACACGTCTTACCGCGTGGAGCTCCAGACTGGGAATGCATCACCTTGAGAATGTTATTCATTAAAGGTATATTATCAAAGTTGCAAAAATGTCATATTTGGTTATTTTTACATGTAGGCCTATTTATGATAAACAAATACATATAATCTCTATTAGAAATTCGCGATTCAGTAGTAACATAGGGCCTTTGTTGCAATCGACTGGAGCCATTTAGTGGCGGATTGGGACCGCTTATCCCTATGCAAATCAAGGGCAGATAAGTATGTTTTTAATAGAGGATAGAGGCTATAGATTATTGCACGAGTGGGAGTGCTAGACGGAATTTATGAAACGAGTTTGGGAATTATTTTATTCGCTGAGCGATAGCGAGAGGTTTGAAACAATGCCAAACGAGTTTCATAAATGTCGTGTAGCACTCCTGCGAACTTTGTAATTTATTAATTATCCACAAGCTTTTAAAATAAATGTTAAATATTACTGTAGCATTGGGATACCAGTTTCGGTGAGCATACGAATTCGGGTCTAAAGCACATCAATACTTATAAGTAGACAGTTGTTATTTAAATAGCTACCGTTTTCTTAGCATTTCTACGTTTCAGATGTGCTCTAAACTAGCTGCTATGTAGCTAAGTTTTCCGAAAGTGCGTCAAAAACTGCAGCATGTTTCATCCGTAAATATTGTTAAATACGTCACCTGTTTCGATGAGTGAAACGTTTAGTGGCAGTGTTCTCGCTGCTCCATTTAAGCGGGGCAGGCCCGCTCCGCTATTGCATTTTGCCGCCCTCTTTTCACATTCTCCGCCCTCCTTTATTTTTCTGCGCCCTACTATATTTTACATCAGCTATCTCCGCTGTTTCCAAATGCACACTTTTTTTCCATTTTTTTCATTGTCAATGGTATAGCTTATAGTCAGAACTTTTCAAAACAAAACTGTTCAGTGTTTTATCAAAACATGTATGTTGTACAGCAAAACATGTACTTGTAATAATTTATTAATTTTTGTTTAAATATTATTACCAGTTATCAATGTTAACAGACAATTTAATTAAAAAAAGAAGACCCCCCCCCCCCCCCCCCTCCCCGAATATCACAATTCTGATGTCCTACAATTGTGTTATAAGCTAAGCAAATGAAAATGTTTGGTTCAAAAATATAAGATGCATTCAGAGTTTTAATAAATATGTAAACAGACATCTAGAAAGATATTGATACTAAAACATATAAAGACCATTTATTTTTAGCAAGTAGGCTATCTGTGAAGATAGTTTTGTCGGCAGGCATCGTTATAATCATGTGACTTCAATAACTAGATAGCAGTACAGCTAACGACAGACAAAAAATAGTTTTTGCTTTCTTTGTTCGTTTTAACCTCATTTTCCCGACGATGTCTATGAATATGAAAGTCATTTGCTTACTTTCCTCATGTAAATGTCAACGATGTCAAAAATATTCAAAGGTATGCATTTTTACGTACCATCGACTGGGGCGTAGCCAGAGAGGAAAAAAACAACAAAAAACCGCGAGATAAACCCAGACCTGTAAAATAAATATCAGTGTCATGGGTAAATGACGAGAATATCTTCACAATCGATGTATAATAGCATTCAGCATGGGCGTACATAGGATTTTGAAAAGGGGGGTTCCAAAATAGATTGCAGAGATATTGGGCATATATTTCTATTTTGAGTTTTGAAAAATAGATTGCAGAGATACTGGACATATATTTCTATGTTGAGTAAATATAATAATGTCAAATTTCAATGTCAAATATATTAAATTATAAAAAAAGCGATTTCGGGGGGGGGGGGTTCGGTCGAACCCATCGGACCCCCCCCCCCCCCCCATGTACGCCCATGTTCAGCGACGTTGAATGATGTCAGTTTGAAAAAAAAGGCGACTGTAGCAAGCTTGCAGTGCTATAGCCACTCGTGACGTCAGAAGTGTTCCGTGACAATTTTCAAGGTATTGTTATGACACATGCCATAAATATAGCGCGGAACAATACGATATTTATGTAACCGTGCATTGTAGACCACAAGGTTAAAAATAATAAAAACAGCCCCAAATATAATATTTGCATCATTGACTAAAAACTATCAAACTTGTAATGTGTTGCAAATCGGCGCAAACAGTGGTTTTCTCAATCCTTGGCGAAAAATATAAACTATATTGAAAAGCTTCATCGCTTATTCATTAAAACAGGAGCCATTGCTTCTGCCTCCCGAGCTTTAGGTCTCGTTATCTCCAAGCGTAAAGATATGGGCAACGTCGGATTCCAAACTTTTACCAAACTATATGACTCACTTGAGTGGCCTCTTAGAGACTATTTCTGCTACAATATGGAGAGTAAATGAATTTGCATGTGTAAATCCTGTGCAAAATAAAGCCATGCGCTTTTGTCTGGGTCTACGAAAATTTGCTCCATACACTGCAGTTGCTGTAAGACAATCAGTAGCCATAGCAAGACATTGGTGCAGAACACTCAAAGGTCATACCCTAGTTTTTAAACACTAATGCATATTTTTTACTATTACAGCCTTTTCTGATAACTGAAATCATACTTTACTTAAATTTTATTGTTTAGATTACCCACATCCGTACATTCGAAGTGGTTTTGGTCATCCTGGTGTTTTGAATATCACAAAATGCATTTTTCATATTTTGTAAAACGCACGTGCGTCTGAGAAGTAACAGTTATGGAGTCGAGTTTTAGTCTATTTTTTAGAGGATATTTCACCATTTCAAAGTCACATACTCATGTTTCACTCAATTGTAACTTTTTCCAAAGGTGTTACAGGTTTGTAGATTAACTAAACTTAGTGTTAATTTTCACGGGTTGAAACTAGGGCATCTCCCTTTAATTTTAATTTGCTGAATTTTAGAGATTGTGCATGGTCAAACAATACATCTGGCCTGGCGCTTATAAAACGTTTAGAGTCTAGACTCGATACTCTAATAGAGTCTGAGACACTAATGCCATGACAACGCCATACAAATTGTATGCGTGTGACGTCATTAGATGGTGAGTCTGGACTCTAAAAGTTTTATAAGCACGGGCCCTGGGTTAATATTGTAAAAACTGGCATTTTAGATTTCACAGACAGTTTAGTGTTCTGGGTTTTAATAATACAATTAACCTTTTTAATAATCCAATTTCAATAACAGAAACGAAAAAAAAAGCATTAGATGTTTTTAAAATTAAATGGACAAATGTTTTGAAACGTGACACGTTACTAGAAAAAAATGGAGGAACTAAATTCCGTACATATAGAAATTTTAAACATGGTTTTACCACTGAATTATATGTTACTACGCCGATGCCCTCACAAAAGAACCTGTACTGTTTTAACTGTCTTAATTATGTAGAATCTGAAGAACATGTTCTTATTCACTGTCCTCTTTATGATGCCATTAGAGTAGATATTTTTAAAAAGGCAGTAGCTGCTGTAGTAAACTTCAATAACCTTTTAGATAAAGAAAAAATGTCATTACTTTTAAGCCACCCGGATATTGTTAAAATTTCAACCAAAAGTTGCCATCTAATTTATTACGTCGTCAAAGATTTTTTTATATACATATTGACATATACACGCCATTATTTCAAAGTGTGACGTCACGCGTTAACCTGTCGATCACCCATATTGGTTTATGTAATAATTTAAATTTAAAAAATACCCGTGTAGTAGGACTAGTAAATAAAATGATTTGGATTTATTTTTTGTGGGCAAATTATAACCTGTACATTTCACAGGAAAAATAAATTATTTTATCATCCATTAAAGGCTTTTGTAGGAGATATCGCTGACACTATAATTTGCGATATCTCCTGCGATATCTCGGCAGGAGATATTGCTTCTTATAATCTTGATTGGTCAAATTTTAATCACAAGACAATGTTTTGTTACGTCACTGTGTTTGTTTCGGCGCTAAACATACCATTAGTGACGTCACGCCACTGCCGTTCTGCTAGTTAACGAGTCTACCGCTGACATTCAATCCACATTACTAACATTTTTTACAACTGTCGCAAATGAAAAGAATGATAATGGATGATAAAAATAATACCCCCCTCTTGACTTGTGATATCATAATTTATCAGCACTCGTTGATAAAAGTATAAAATCCTCGGCAAGCCTCGGATTTCATACTTTTATCAACTCGTCACGATACACTCGGGGAGTATCCTCTATTTATAAAAATGTTTGAATATTTTGCAACTTTGAGAATACCCCTTTAACAAGTTGACTAGCAACAATGGATTTTGTAATATGATATCCATGTTTCATATTTTCCACAAGGAAATGTGTTGGCTTTATTTCAGTTTTTAACACTTTAAAACTTACTACTATTATTATGATTAGTACTTCTGCGTTAAGCAACAAAGTTGGCGGCCTCCATTATGGTTGTATTTATGGAATTCATGTTTGTACGCAATATTTAGTTCGATATGTATATGGTAGTCGACTGCACCTTAGCGCAAACAGATCCTTGCGAAATGCAGCATCGGGTAAGTACAAATAAGGCTGTCTGCAGTACTAATCAAAAGAGGAGAAGCGGTCAGAACGATCGTTAACTGTATAAAAACAAAAGGCTTTGGGTATATAATAATAATAATTATTATTATTATTGTTGTTGTTGTTGTTGTTGTTGTTATTATTTTAAAATTATTATTATTATGATTATTATTATTATTATTATGTCTTGTCTCTTATTCTATTTTATGTTTAATTGTAGAACCCGTCCCTAGCAACACAACTCAACCCTGGGAGATCAGGATGCGAGAGGTGAGGTATTCCTACGCGTTGTGATGGGTTAATAAGGGAAATAATATATGCAAATGTTAAGTTCGTATCACGGTAAAATCTCCGCACGCACGCCTATTTCAAACTTTATTTTTATCTTATTCATTCATTTATAAATCAAGAATTGTAAACATGTAAGTGCCAACAACATCCATTTCAATATTAGTCATAACGATTTTGTTTTGATCAAATATTTTAATTATCGAAATATGTACCATTTTTAGTGGGATAACTAATTCGGAGTGGTTTGCTAACTGGCAGAAAACACGAAGACAGTAAGCGTTTCGTCACCACTCATATTCCTTCCGGTTTTATAATCGACTATTTTCAGTTTGTTCCGTAGAAATTCATAATTAATTCCAATCGGATTTATACGGCTAAAAATATATGTTCTCATGATGAGCCTTGAGTTTAAGAAATAAATTTCTTTTTTAAAAAGAAAAAAAAGCCTTCATTTTTCTAGAAAACAGTATGTATAATGTGAAAGGCTATGGATTTTAATTCTGGTATAGATTTATTTAAAAATAACAATAGGAGGAACTGTGTGTGTGTGTGTGTGTGTGTGTGTGTGTGTGTGTGTGTGTGTGTGTGCTTGTGTATACACGTGTGTGTGTGTGTGTGTGCATACACGTGTGTGTGTATGTGTATGTATGTGTGTGTGTGTATACACGTGTGTGTGTGTGTGTGTATGTGTATGTGTGTATACACGTGTATGTGTGTGTGCGCGCGCGTGTATGCGTCACGTTTACACTTTTTAACTAATGTCTTAAAGGCATATTGTCACAGACCACTGACCTATTTAATGGTCTAACAGACAATTACCTTCATAACCACCATACTCCATTTATTAATGACATTTTGTAAAAATAATTGAATTATGGCAATGGCAAAATTGCCGAGAGGGATGACATGGATTTAACTCCATCATGGTTCAGTTAAGGTGATGCGATACCTAGATTTGGTTTCCAACAATTAATGGGATTTTTATTTATTATCCATTTTTAGAGAAATAAGTTCCTTAAATCCGTGACAGTATGCCTTTAAGGCGACGAATGATTATAACTTTGTACAAATTGATAATTCAGCACACTTTGGATAGTCCACATCCATTTGTTGTATTGATAACAATATGTTCCATAATGAATCATTTTTCTACATTAACAAATAAGATGTTGGGGCGTAGCCAGAGAGGGAAAAAAACGCCGAGGCAAACCCAGAACTGTAAAATAAATATCAGTGTCATGGGAAAAATAAAATCAATCTGGGGAAATTCGAGACAAGGCAAGCGCCTCGTCTGCCTCATGCTGGCTACGCCATTGAGATGTTAAAAACATCTTATTTCCACTTGTATTAACGAGTTTTCACCAAATTTTTGCCATTCATAAGTCGAAAAATTATATAAGATATTTTTACACGCAAATAAAGAAAGAAATATTTCTACAGAGCACTGTCATTAACCGAGAACTGAAAGGAGGTCAGGGAACGCTTAGCAAATAGGCCGTAACAGAGGCCTAGTTTTTAAGTAGGCGGTCACACAAGCATAACCTATGTAGTTATGGCTAAACATAATCACTGGAATGTTGAGAGCACCAAACCACCTGATGACATCTTGAAAAATGAGTCCGAAAAAAGGCAGCTTATTTTCTTAGATGGAAGACGTTCCAGTCATAACTTGGTGGTAGTTTTGTTTGGCGTCAAACCATTTGTTGTTGTTTTTTGCGCTATAGAACATGGAAATAATAGTCTTAAAAGTATTTGGTGATGATGTTACACGTTATAAAAAGAAAATGATGGCTTAATTCTTCTGTAAAAATTACCCTTTTGCTCTATATATACCCGAATCCCATTTCTATCCCGTTTGCACTATACTAACTGCCCAATCAAGGAGCATAGTTTCTGGATATAGCCCAGTGGTAAAGCGCACGCTTGATGCGCGGTCGGCCTACGATCGATCTCCGTCGATGGGTCTGTTGGGCTATTTCTCGTTCTAGCCAGTGCTATTCGGTCTATAGAATAGTGCATATAAAAGATACCTTGTTAACTTAAAAAAGTAGCGGGTTTCCTCTCTAAGTCTGTATGTGAAAATTAACAAATGGTTGACACCCAGTAGCCGATGATTAGTAAACCAATGTGCTCTAATGGTGTCGTTAAACAAAACAAACTTTGATAAGACAGGAATCTAGTTATACGAACTCGATCCTGTAACTTTAGGTTTTTGATCTGTAATATTACATTACGTGATAAAGCTACGACCAAAATTTCAGCTCAGTATCTTGAGACATTGCGAACAAGGAAGGAAGGAAGTGTTTTATTTACAGTTATATGGCGTCAGACATATGGTTAAGGACCACACAGATATTGAGAGAGGAAACCCGCTGTCGCAACTTCATGGGCTACTCTTTTCGATTAGCAGCCAGGGATCTTTTATATACACCATTCCATAGACAGGATAGTACATACCACGGCCTTTGTTACATCAGTTGTGATGCACTGGCTGAAACGAGAAATAGCCTAATGGGTCCACCGACGGGGATCGATCCTAGACCGACCGCGCATCAAGCCAACGCTTAGTTTACCACTGGGGTACGTCCCACATTGCGAACAAAATAGTCCGGGAAACAATATGTGTGACAAGCAGGTAGACAAACGGACGGACGGACGGACAAACGTACGGACGGACGGACGGACGGATACGAAACCTATAAGTCTTCTTCGGTTGGACCGGTAGGGGACTAGTAAGTCCAGCTATGTGAACTAATGTTGCTTTTCGGGTAGCGCCCCCCCCCCCCCCCCCCCCCCCATATAGGTGTTCCCTTTTGCAAGATTAAGAGCAATCTCGCTTTCGCCACAGATATAAAATTATTATTATAATAATATTCTAACACAAATCTGTATAATTATATGTCGACCTGTTGTTTTGTAGATCCACGGCAACCTAATGCTAGCTTCTCTAACCCAAGTCTGTATAATTATATGTCGACCTGTTGTTTTGCAGATCCAGGGCAACCTAATGCTAGCTTCCCTAACACAAGTCTGTATAATTATATGTCGACCTGTTGTTTTGTAGATCCAGGGCAACCTAATGCTAGCTTCTATAACACAAATCTGTATAATTATATGTCGACCTGTTGTTTTGTAGATCCAAGGCAACCTAATGCTAGCTTTTATAACACAAGTCTGTATAATTATATGTCGACCTGTTGTTTTGTAGATCCAAGGCAACCTAATGCTAGCTTCTATAACCCAAGTCTGTATAATTATATGTCGACCTCTTGTTTTGTAGATCCAAGGCAACCTAATGCTAGCACCCCTAACGCAAGTCTGTATAATTATATGTCGACCTGTTGTTTTGTAGATCTAAGGCAACCTAATGCTAGCTTCTCTAACCCAAGTCTGTATAATTATATGTCGACCTGTTGTTTTGTAGATCCAGGGCAACCTAATGCTAGCTTCTCTAACCCAAGTCTGTATAATTATATGTCGACCTGTTGTTTTGTAGATCCAGGACAACCTAATGCTAGCTTCTCTAACCCAAGTCTGTATAATTATATGTCGACCTGTTGTTTTGTAGATCCAAGGCAACCTAATGCTAGCTTCTCTAACCCAAGTCTGTATAATTATATGTCGACCTGTTGTTTTGTAGATCCAATGCAATCTAATGCTAGCTTCTCTAACACAAGTCTGTATAATTATATGTCGACCTGTTGTTTTGTAGATCCAGGGCAACCTAATGCTAGCTTCTCTAACACAAGTCTGTATAATTATATGTCGACCTGTTGTTTTGTAGATCCAAGGCAACCTAATGCTAGCTTCTATAACACAAGTCATCATCGGGCTTACTGGACTGGTTGGTTTTCTGCTTCGCTTCATCGGCCCTCTGACCATCGCTCCAACGATCGCCCTGATCGGAATCTCTCTCTCAGGGGTTGTTATCAGGTTCAGCCAGCCACACTGGGGAATTGCCATGCTGTAAGTTTCCATATAACACAACTGTTTAAAGCGACAGACTCTATGTACGACAGGGTTTTTGTTTTTTACTATTAGAGGCGTTTTGATAATTGAAATTAGACATTAGTTGCATTTTATTGTTTGGATTATCCATGTCCAAACATCTGAAGTGTTTGTCGTCATATCGATGTTTGTAATACAATATCTTACACACCCGTTGGTGAGAACACCATGCGTTATTTTTGGTTACACATGGTTGGTTACACACGTACGTGTGTTAACAATTTCGAGACATACGACTGGCTACTCCTAGGTGGTGACCAGGTCACCAGTGCTATACATCCAATGGAAAACTACACGATGGGAATCGATTAGATTGTGACGTATAGTTAACCTATCATGTGTCTGTGACGCGTAAGTCAGCTACAAGTGCAACGGCGGTAAATAACTTTTAGTCGAAAAAGTTGTTAAAATTTGCTTTAAACCTGGATTTTGAGGATATGTAAGAAATAGAATAATACATTCGTGTCCGTTAGATACCATTTATCTCACAACTCGTTTAAAAACGTTTCAAACTCGCTTTCGCTCGTTAGATACATTTTAAAACAACTCGTGAGATAAATGGTATCTGACGGCCACTCATCTATGTACAACAGAACAGAACAGAACAGAATTTTATTACACTCGGGGTCATCGTTTGATGGCATTTGAGGAATACAAATATACATATATAATATAACAGCATCAAGATGACAGGGTTTGAAAAAAGAATTCATAAACTGTAAATAATGAAAGTCTTAGGAGGAACAGAAATGTTTGTTAATAATAGTTATAAATCTACACAAGTTTCTAAGGGTGCCTATATTTTTACAATTAAAAAGCTGCTTAAATTGTTTTACATTTGGTCTTGTAAAACAATATTTGTGAATATATTTACATCTATCTTCTGTAAATTTTGTATATATAAATAAGTAGTGAAATTCATTACCAACATGATCAACAGTACAATATATACATTCCTGTTTTCATATAAAATATTGGCCCATCTTCCTGTTTCAATATGTAAAAAGTGGTTAGCTATACGAAATTTAAGAAATGTATTACATATAGTTTTATCAAGTATATTGAGATATGTTTCAAACACTAAGTTCTCTTTAAATAGTCTGTAAGTTAAACCTTTATTGGATTTCTGTAAAAACTGGTCTGAGTCTTTGTCTAAACATTTGCTTATCCCAGGTATTATTTAGGCGAAGCTTATAAAATATATCTCTAACACTAAAAATCCATTTATGGTTTGTTCCACATTGTATAGTCATTAAACAATAATTTGTAGATCTGTACTGATAGCTTGGAACATTTATCTGTGAAATGCATTTTTCATAATTCTAAAAACGTACGTATCTCCGAGAAGTAACGGTTATGAAGACGAGCCCTAGTGTAATGTTTTCAAAGCGGGTATTCCTCTCGTTTTGTAACTTTATCCAGATGTTTTACAGGTTTGTAGATTAACCAAACTTAGCGTCGATTTTTACGAATTAAAACTATGTTCTGCGACTTTAAAACTTGAAAGTAAAGAATGCTATTTACATTATCACAATGGGTTACTGATGGTTTGTAGTTAAAAAACCAAACTAAGGCACAGCGTTTTAAAAATGGATCGAAGATGGAGAAAAACCTTCGCTTCCAAATATATGTTTTTAAATCTTGAGAAAAAGAACCCTGTAAACAAAACAATAATTAGTAACAGTAACTTGTTACAGTATTGGTAATGATAGTAACGATCAAAAGCAAATACTATAGGAAGCCAGTGCTTGTTATATTACTGCAACTATATAGTCCATGGTCCAGATACGGACCCCCTCCCCCCACCCGATGTAGCCCAGTGGTAACGCGCTCGCCTGATGAGCGGTAGGTCTGGGATCAATCCCCATCAGTAGGCCCATTGCGCTATTTCTCGTTCCAGCCAGTGCACCACGACTGGTATATCAAAGACCGTGGTATGTGCTATCCTGTCTGTGGGATGGCGCATATAAAGATTTCTTGTTACTAATTGAAAAATGTAGCGAGTTTCCTCTCTAAGACTATAAGTCAAAATTACCAAATATTTGACATCCAATTGCCGATGATTAATGAATCAATGTGATGTCGTTAATCAAAACAAACTAACTTTATTTCAGAATTTTAAAAATATTTTTTGAAAGATGTCGGAAATGCTTTGATGAAAAAAAATCAATTATTCTTTTGAAATAGAGTAACTTTCAATAAGGCCAGTATTTTTTAATTTTTAGGTTTACGAACAAGAACTTTTGTGCACAAAGGTAGGAGGAAGGGGAAAAAACCCAAAAAAAAACCCTGTTTGGGGTGTATTAGTAGGGGTGATTTTTTTTTTTTAATATGCCTACTTTGATAGATGTGGATTCTTTGTGGCGTCGATTCCATTTCGTCACGCTGCTATTCCGGAAGTGAGGTCTCTGTGCGCAACCGCGCGGTGCATAGAAATCGGAGCGAAATAGCGAATCGGACCGAAAGAGAGCGACCGAAGACGAATTAACAATTCGTATCTACAACGGTATATTTATTGACGAAATAAGTGTTATTTCTCACTGTTACCTTACGAAATGCGCAACAATAGACTAGAATGGTAACTCTTTTTTTCTTTAGAGCTATTTGTGGAAGTCGGCGGTAAAAAAATAAACAATAAAAGTGAAAAAATACGACTTTTTTTTTTTTTGAGCAAAATTTACGTCGGCGGGTTCGTAAACCGAATAATAAAAAAATACTGGCCTAACTTAAAACCAAAAGGAAACAAAGCTTGTGGATACTAAAAAAAAAAAACCCCACCCCTGGAGACCAGCATACAAAATCATATTTGGTTGTATAGCAAATAGAACAAAACAATAGTTTTATATAATAATACATGGAAATAAAAGGAATTTCTATCAGCTTAGTAGATGTACTGGTGAAAACACCAGATTATTATATGACGATGTATTATACCAAAATAAATATACCTTCACTGCTTTCATTGGCAGATTTCGAAAAAAGCCTTCGATTCCGTTTCATGGGAATTTATTCAGAGAATGTTTTTAATGTTGGCGAAAATATTATAAACTTGGTCATTATCTCGAATAAAGATTGTAAATCAGTGGATGTTTCTCAGATATATTCTCTGTGGGACATGGATGTAGACAGGGTTGTCCGTTAGCACCGTATCGTTTCATTTTATTTTCTAAAATTATAGAAGACCTAATAAGCAATGAGAAATCTAATTAAACTGGTTCTGTTGAACCTTAATACAAACCCCCAATGTTCTATTCCTGTATTTGAAAGAACTCTATTGATTGTATAAATAGAAAAAAAACTTTAATGCTAAAAAAGAGGAAATGGTGGCTTAAGCATGTTCAATTTGGGTGGGTTTTTATAATTCTCTTAAATTATCTTGAATAAGTACAATAGTTAGCAACTCAGAGTTGCTATGTTCAATTTTCTTAAACGTTTTAACAAACAGATTCTAATCACCATTGCAAAGGATGATTATCATAGACTATGTTGCAAAATAATTCCTGATACATTTTGAAAAGAAGTCTTCAATTATCGTTGCACTCTATAGACATAAAGTGAACCTTTGGGAAGATGACATACCATCTGAACCTTTAATGTGTAACTCATTAATTAGAACTAATAGTAAAAGCGTTTATTTTAAAAGTTGGAATTTATTAGGTATTGCTAATATACATGATATGTAATATGGACATTTATTTAAAATTTATTTTCTCCCCACTTTACGATTTTTGAAATGTTAAAAGCTGGTACACTAGAGTTGTTTGTTTTGCCCCCCCCCCCCCCCCCCCCCCTCCACACACACACACAAGCACAACATATATACAGCATGGAGTTAAGTTCATCCATATCAGCTGCAAAATATATATCTAGATGATAAAAGAGATTATGTTCGGTGGAATAGTACTGATGTAAAAGATACCAAGTTAATATGGTTTCAATATCAAATAATTCAAAGAATTATCCCTACAAATAACTTTCTGTTCAATATTAAATTGGCTATCAGTCCAAACTGTAGTTTCTTCAACAAGTATAATTGAAATTAATTTTATTTTATCATGTACAAAGCTTAATTAAAATGCTGCAAATCTTTTCTCCAGTCTATCATGATGAAAACACATTTAATATTATTATTACTTTGGTATATACTTTCTTATAACTTTTTTATAAATATATCTTTGTTAAAAACTAAATTTAAATTGTTCTAACGTCCACAGTGATTTTATGTAACAATTTATTAAAAAATTTAAAAGATTATTAACTTTGTTCAGATTGATAGATTAATTTATTTTTCATAGCATAATAATTTTCATCGGCTTAAATTTAAAAAATGTATGATTCGATAAAACATTTTTTTTATATATATATATATATATACATATATGACTCTTTTGTTTGTGCATTTTTTTAAACATTTTTTTTACATATTTCACTTAACATTTGAGTCGATGTTTCGTTAACTCGATATTTTTGTGTGGTCTCCACGATATCGACACAACGGTGCTCGACAGTAGTTTAAAAAACCTGATAACGACAAACATTTAGTTCTGCAATAGCTAAACACCAAGATAAACTTTGTATTATGTTGTACGAACAAATCAGACAAATTCAATAGGAAATAAAACTTTGAAAACATCTTTTGTCAGCAGACCAAACCTGATGGGAATTAATAAAAGGTTATAATTTTCTGAAGCGGCTTAAATTTGAAAATGAATAGATATGTTAGTAAAATACATATTAATAATAATAAAATAATAAAATTGAATACTGAATGGAATATATCTTACACATTAAAGCAACTCTGTCCTATTATGAAATATATCCCTTTGGTTGTTTTTGTTTTTGTTTATTTTGTTTTCTTTTTGTTATGTTAAATGATGGCTTAATTAATAATTTTCCTGTATTATTGGTTGTGTGTTATATAATCCTATGGTACGTACAATTTATATAGCAATTGTGCATTATTTTATATGTGAAAACTGCGAAAAGAAAAAAAAGTGATTTTTTTTTAAAAAGGAACATTCCTGAGTTTGTTCCATTGTAAGATGTTTCCGACTAATAAAATATTTCTACGATTAAACTTACATATTAAATATATTTTCTTGTTTTGAAAATTGTTTTTAGGAAATAATATGAAATTTGACCTAGTACAAATATTAGAACGATCAGAAACACGTTTAATATACAGCCACTAATATTTTATGCAGAAAAAACATATTTGGTATGTAATTACAATCGTTAAAAAATCTCAGTTAGTCGATAACATCTTTAAAATTGCAGCAAACTCAAGAATGTCCCTTTAACGTATAAATTTGTGTCTTTGTTTCAAACGAAGTTGCTTCCCCTGAATAATAAAATGCTATTACTTTTGTATTCAGGGGAACAACTCTGTTTTCACAACAAACACGCAGACACACACAAAACAGACGTTTGTTTTGTTTAACGACACCACTAGAGTACATTGATTGATTAATAATCGGCTAATTGGATGTCAAACATTTGGTAATTTTAACACGTAGTCATCAGAGGAAACCCGTTCATTTTCCCTAATGCAGCAAAATATCTTTTATGTATACTTTCCCACAGACAGGAAAGCCCATACCACGGCCTTTGATCAGCTGTGGTGCAATGGTTGGAACGGGAGGAAAACACAATTAATTTAATGAATTCACTGAGGTGGTTCGATCCTGCGATGCAAGCACCTCAGGCGAGCATACAACCGACTGAACTAAATCCTGCCTCTCGAAGACACAATCATACAAAGCGGCCTCGGTGGCGTCGTGGTAGGCCATCGGTCTACAGGCTGGTAGGTACTGGGTTCGGATCCCAGTCGAGGCATGGGATTTTTAATCCAGATACCGACTCTAAACCCTGAGTGAGTGCTCCGCAAGGCTCAGTGGGTAGGTGTAAACCATTTGCACCGACCAGTGATCCATAACTGGTTCAACAAAGGCCATGGTTTGTGCTATCCTGCCTGTGGGAAGCGCAAATAAAAGATCCCTTGCTGCTAATCGGAAAGAGTAGCCCATGTAGTGGCGACAGCGGATTTCCTCTCAAAATCTGTGTGGTCCTTAACCATATGTCTGACGCCATATAACCGTAAATAAAATGTGTTGAGTGCGTCGTTAAATAAAACACTTCTTTCTTTCAATCATACAATCACACATACACGTCTAAAAAATATTTTTTCTTGAACGTGTTGACATCATTTCTTTTTAAAATTTCCGGACGGATACATTGCCACAGCCTGAACAGATTTTGTGTGGCGTAGCAGGCCCGTACGCAGGATTTTTAATGGGTGGGTGCGAATTGCTCATGATGGGACCAATCAACATAAAAATAACCCCCTCAAAACAACAACGATTACGTAACGTTATTTAAATTTAATAGAGAAAAGTGGACCTTTAGTAATTTTGGGGGGGGGGGGGGTATGCGCGCGTTATTTTTCCGATTTGCAGTATGCATATCGGTTTACAAATGCATACATGTATTATGTACCAATGTGGTTGGTTAGATGGAATAAAGTTGAATTGAATTGAAAAGTTGAATTGGACTAGACTGTTCCACTAAGGTTATAGGGTTTTTCTTAATTAGTTCCTAAGCCGACTGTGTAAGAACTGGGAATATGCAGGTGTGTGTAACAAATGGGATGCGTAACAAATGGGAGACAACCGTATGGTCTAGCGTTACGGAGCATTACAGAGGGAGGGAGGGTGTCTAATTTTAACGAAAATAGTGTTACGTATTATCTGAACGGCCCCTTATCCCCTCCCCCCCCCCCCAAATTTTTTTAATTAAAAGAAAAAAATTGACTTAATGTAGTTAACGACGGTTAATGACATTAAACAGTTCAGTTTAATAATATTGTGATGAAATAATCTATATATGATATTATATATTTCCAGGACTGTCGCTCTGATACTGCTGTTTTGTCTGTTTCTGTCTGGTATTAAAATCCCGACGCCTGCCTTCAAGAGGTCAAAAGGCTGCCACATAAGCAGATATCCTCTGTTTCAAGTAGCACCGGTGAGTTCAATGCATTGCAGAACACGTGAACCGCTTTATCTTAGATCGCAGCTCATAATTTCATTAAATTGTTAAAAACAACCCATTGTTGTCGATTTCAGTGGGTCATGACACCCTCCCCCCTCCATCCCCATCAAACCTCTTTTTTAAAAAACTTAATTTTAATAAAATCATCCATACCCACACACGCACGCACGCACGCACACAATATTTTATCTTGGCTATGCCAGTGGTCGAATTTCCCGTCCTGGACGGAGGAGCCAACACCTGCGCCCAGGACAGGCGTGCGCTATGACAGCTCTTTTTGGTAAATAATTTCAGTTTGAATCAAATGTTTCAAGTAGATTGGTATATAACAATCAATCAATGAATGTTTAACGACACCCCAGCAAAAAAAACCGCACTATTTTTGTGTGCAATTTAGAAAACAATCGGCGCAGAAATAAATAACTTGTAGTAAATGCCATAGTAAGAAAACGGCGTTTTCCGTGGTAAGGACTATAGAATCTGATGATGTAGAGCCAGGCATATAGGTAGTACTAGTCCAGTCAGTCTAAAGTTTAAAAAGATCTACCCTACAAAAATTATTTATTTTTGATGTAAATTATCATCCTAAACAATAATTATATCAAATTGTGTGTGTGTGTGTGTGTGTGTGTGTGTGTGTGTGTGTGTGTGTGTTATTACCAGAATGTTTTTTGGTATCGTCAATATCATATATTAGGAATACAAATTGTATTATGCGAGCTTCTGGTAAGCATTATACATTATTTGTATTCCTAATATATGATATTTACGATACCGAAACACACATGGGTAATAATCTCCTATATACATAATCTCATATAATCTCAAGCTTAATACAACGTGTTTTTGTAAACTGTACACGCAACTTTAATTCCAGTCCGCCATTACTAGGTATTCAAATAACGAACAGAGACTTTTTAACGATTGTAATTGCATATCGAATATATTTTTCTGCATAAAATATTAGTGGCTGTATATTAAACGTGTTTCGGATCGTAGTATATTTTGTACTAGGTTAAATTTCATCTTATTTCCTAAAATATAGTTTTTTCGTACGTACGAAATTATTAGAAGACAAAATTCAGTTTGGGTTTCTTACACATATTAAGACGATCAGAAACACAATGAATATGCAGACAATGATATTCTAAACAAGAAAATATATTCAACATGTAAGTTTAATCGTAGAAATATTTTATTAGTCGGAAACATCTTACAGTGCTGCAAACTCAGGAATTTCACTTTAAAGGCATACTGTCACAGATTTAAGGACCTTATTTCTCTTTTAATGAATAATAAATAAAAATTACATTAATTTTTACAGACCAAATCTAACTATTGCATCACTTTAACTACATCATGATGGAGTAAAATCCATGTCCACCCTCTCAGCAATGTTAGTTTTTGAATTATGGACCATTGCCATAATTCAATTATTTTTACAAAATATCCTTAATAAGTGGAGTATGGTGGCTACGTAGATGGTTGAATAAAGTACGTTTAGGGACAAATCAAATATATACATTTTTAAGTAATACTTTGTCAGGCCATGAAAGAGGTCAGTGGTCTGTGACAGTATTCCTTTAAGTTATGACGTCGCTTCAAAAATACTGGTTATATTTCTGGTCATACTGGTTATATTTCCCTCAATATGTTGAACTATATGGCTAATAAATATATACTATAACTTACCCATGATATCCATGTCATAAACCCATGTGATAATTTAGTGGGTTAACCCGGTTAATCATGGTATGCAAATTTAAAGGTATACGCAAATGTTCAAGGTATCCGCAAATGTTCAAGGAATCTCGATAATAATGTGTTGCTGTGAATGGCTCATTTGTTTACAAGCCATCAAGACCTGTATACCTAAGCGTAACGTTTCCATAAGATTTAGTTAAAGTGCATGACGTCAAAACAATTTGTGCTAATCGTGATGACATCATATTATCGATGGGAGAGACTTTAGTACTGTAATTTACAAAATATCGAATGAAAATGTTATTTTAGAAATGTTTTGGGATAAATAGAATTCGCGACTCGTGTTTTTTAATAAGTAAAATATCAACCTCGTCTAAGTTAATCGGTATTTGTCTCGACACAGCCTCGACAAATACCGATTAACATAGACTGGGTTGATATTTTCCATATTAAAACAAATGATTAGTTTTCATTTTTTCTCTCTCTGTATATTCTCTCTCTCTCTCTCTCTCTCTCTCTCTCTCTCTCTCTCTCTCTCTCTCTCTCTCTCTCTCTCTCTCTCTCTCTCTCTCTCTCTAAATATATATATCTGTATCTATATATGTATATGTATATGTATATGTATATGTATATGTATATGTATATGTATATGTGTATATATGTATGTATGTATGAATGTATGTGTATATATATATATATATATATATATATATATATATATATATATATATATATATATATATATATATGATGACAAACAATAAAAGTCATGAAATACAAAATCAGGGTTCCAGCTGGAAAATTTTCATTAATAGCCAAAGTTGTAGCCAAATGTTTACTTTTATAGCCACGATATAAATTTTATAGCCAAAAGAGCGGATTGAAATTTTTAATATTTATATTTGTGTAATTTATTCTCAAATTCATGTGGTGTATTTGTCCTAGTGAGCAATACATTTGTGATTCTTTTCAGGTTTTCTTGAACTGCTTTTTAAATGGCCCATTCAGATTGTTAACAAACTATAATTATGAAATAAAAACGACCCGAGGTAAAGTGTATATGCATTGTGTTGTAATCACTGGCGGTCCCGCAACGCTTAGCGTCACCACGTGATAACTGTGATTAAAGATCGCATTTGAACGAGCGTTTGATTTACTAGAACAATGTTTTAAAATTAAACCTAAACAATGATACAAAATTCAAATTATCTTGGTAGATAAAACATAAGAATATAATTCGGTGTGAAACTTAAATAAAAAATTGTGGACCCGCATATCTAGCGTTTTAATAGGTTATACCGAGCTTACGCAAACTGAAATAAATATATTCATACGAATGAAGTACTCGATCGAACAGAGCCCTGTATGTAGATTTTATTCGTGAGGAATCGTTAACGATTTGACTGGTTCACGATTCACTGCATCCACATTTTATTTTATTAAGGGCAAGGGTTTCGCGCGTATATTTTCTTTGGAATGGCGGCGACATTAAATATATATATATATATATATATATATATATATATATATATATATATATTAGGAAAATAAAATAATCCGAATTTCGGGAAACATTGGTTGAAAAAAAAAAATCGCCATTTTGTATCGCCTGATTGACCAGATTATAGCCAAATTTGTGATAATTTGCCAATGGGCGACAATGGCGAACGGCAGCTGGAACCCTTTAAAATTTTAATTACTTTAAAAAAAAATCTTTAGATATTGCTGGGAGTGGCTGTATCCTGGCTACTTAGCTATATCCTCACTGAGACGGATGTGTTCACCTCTAATTCTACATTACCGGCATACAGAGCCAGGACGGATGTTAGCATTGATGTCCTTAACAACGCGCCATGGTTCTACTTTCCATATCCACGTTGGTATTTGTTTAGTATACGTGATAGAGAATAATACATGACTGGCCGTTAGATACCATTTATCTTACAACGAGTTGTTTTAAAATGTATTCTATAAGCGAAAGCGATTTTGATACGTTTTTAAACAACGAGTTTTAAGATAAATGGTATCTAACGGACACGAATGTATTATTTTATTTCTTACATATTCTAAAAACCCCACCCCAAAAACATGTGTTAAGCAAATGTTAACATCTTTTTCGACCAAAATGTTTTTATTAGCAACTGTCATTTTTGCTAAAAGTGTATTCATGTATTGTCAATGGATAATAGTATTTGCAAAAATAATCACAGCCACAAATATTTGACGGTACACCTCGAACTTTGACTCGGAACTCTCTTCTTTAGTACCATCCAACCTGAACTTTCCCCAGATTTTAGGCTTCATTGCGCCAGTCACAAAGTATTACATGTAGCATGAGGTGTATGTATATGTGAGGTGGGGTTGGGAGGGTATCATTTAACATTCTTTTCTAAAAGAAATTCTCTTAAAGGAGCAGACCCTAATCTTACTTCGTAAAAATCAACACTAAGTTTAGTTAATCAACAAACCTGTAACACATATGGATAAAGTTACAACAGAGTGAAAGAAGAGTCTGCGATTTTAAAACTGGGAAATATCCTTAAAAATAGACTAGAATCCGAATCTCAGACGCACGTGCGTTTTTGAAAATATGAAAAATGCATTTTGTGGTATTAGAAACAACAGGATAACCAGAAACACTTCGGTTCTACGGAAATGGATAATCTAAACAATAAAATATTAAGTAATGTTTGATTTCAGTGATCGTAAACGGCTCTAATAGTGAAAAATGTGCTGTAGTGTTTAAAAACTAGGGTCTGTCCCTTTAAAGTAGTAATGACTCAAAAAGGTAAAAAAAAAAAACCCCAAAAATGTAGGTAGCTAAGCACAGAAATAACAGTAATAATGTGATGGAGAAAACTATGTAGAATTGTTTTTGTTTGTTCTGCTTTGGTGTTTAGGTAGCGAACGAGCGCCCTTTCTTTTCACTTGGGGCAGAACGTAGAAGGTAAAGCGCTCGCTTGATGCGCGGTCGGTTTGGGATCGATCCTTGTAGTCATAGGCGTATGGGCTCCCAATTTTGTTGGGGGGGGGGGGGGGGCAGGCTAGTTAAACGAAAATGTCCGAATCTGGATTTTTTTGTTTCTTTTTTAAATCATATTAGCGTTACTATCAAACAGTTATATAGGGTTGCAAAACGAACCACTACACATTTTCACATGGATTGCAGCTCATTTTGAGGGTAGAATGATGGAAATACATGGTAAAAAGGTCTCAGGTTAGCACATTTTGAGGGTAGAATGATGGAAATACATGGTAAAAAGGTCTCGGGGGGGGGGGGGTGTCCTGTCGATGGGCCTATTTGGCTATTTCTCGTTCCACCCAGTGCACTGGTATATCAAAGGCCGTGATATGTGTTATCCTGTCTGTGGCATGGTGCATATAAAAGATCCCTTGCTACTAATGGAAAAATGTAGCGGGTTTCCTCTTTAAGGCTATTTGTCAAAATTGCCATATTTTTGACATCCAATAGCCGATGATTAATAATCAATGTGCTCTAGTGGTGTTGTTAAACAAAACAAACTTCTTCTTCTTCTTTTCACTTACACGTCCTATAAATATGGCCGGTAAATTAAACAATTGTTGGTGCTATTTAAAGGAAACCAATCAACATTCAGCGTAAGAAAGAATAGTAAACAAAAACACGAAATGAATGGCAATATTTGAATGGTGTTTGGGAGAAGCCATTTATAAATATATTTTAACATAACTCAGTGGGTAATGTTGTATGAGTTTTAATTTAGGTTGGTATACTCAGATTTTCAACTGCAAAGAGTAAAACAAAACATCCATAAATTTAATTCAATCCTGGTGATTTCATGACGTTTTTTAAAAATGGCCTATATAGTTTTACAATGAACAGATTATATCATTTGTAATTACAGAAAACAATTAGACAAAAATGTTGGAAGATTTTTGCTTACAATTAAAAACAAAAATTCAGGATACAATAAAATTTAAAAACGCAAAGAAAAATATGTTTTATATAGTAGTGCTATTCGAGACTAAACCAGTTTATGTTGATAGGATATTAAACGAGCTTCCATTTCGTATCATGTTTATGTCCCGAGTGAAATAATGTTCAGTGGTCACAAGTTTTAGCGAGTGACAATGAAAATTATTTCTCGAGGGACATAAACATGATACGAAATGGTAGCGAGTTTAATATCCTATTTATTACCCATAATCGATCTTAATTTATATCACTCAACTCGTTTGGTTGACGTTCCTGTAAGGTTGTAGTGCGCCAATCGATGACGTCACGAAGTGTTGCGTCCCACTTGGCGTTCTAGTGTCGACATATCACTTTGGTATGTACCAAGAAATTGATATCTAAATTTTTGAAACAGAGGTTATAGTTCTTGAAATGTTGCACACCTTTGTTAATTAACATCATATATTGTGTGATTTAAATATTTGCTTATTTGATGTTAAGCATTAGGCCCTATTAATTTGTAGAGATTGGTCAATGAATGTGTCATGATAACTATATTAAAGGCATAATGACCGTTATTTAAATCCATTCATTCTTTATAGTTATTTTCGTGCTTATATCAAATTAAGGTTCAAACACGCTGTCCTGGGCACACACACACACACACATCAGTTTTCCGGACTGTAGTTTAGTGGTTAGTTGTTAGTGGTTAGTGAGAGAGATCTGTATCTGTATAGTGGCCTTACACCTACCTACCGAGTCGTTGAACTCGCTCTGGGTGAGAGCCGGTACTGGGAGGCGAACCCAATACCTACCAGCCTACGGTCTGACGGGTTATTAGCCACTACTCCACCAAGGCTGTTTATTTAAATTGTGCTGGGGTGTTGGGAAAGCAAACATTCCTATCCGTTTTATTTCAGTTCAGTTTGGAATACCAACGATCAGCGCGGCCGGTTACATCGGGTTGCTGGCAGCAACGATTTCATCGGTAATCGAATCAATGGGCGATTACTACGCGTGTGCCAGACTGTCTGAAGCGCCTCCGCCTCCGCCTCATGCGATCAACAGAGGCATCGCAATCGAGGGCTTCTCCAGCATCATTTCCGGTCTGGTGGGGGCCGGGAACGCAACGACATCCTACAGCGGGAATATCGGAGAAATAGCCGTAACAAAGGTAGCTCATTTCATCTTTAATTATGTTCAAGAACGCTTGTCCGATATAAGTTCATTAAAGCTGTATCCTAACCGGCTGCGAGCGACGCGAGCAATGCGAGCGACTATTTTAGAAATCATTGATTTCAATTGCCGCATCCTAACCGCACGTGTGCGACGCGACAGATAAACATATTAGGATACAGCTTAAAAATTAGGATGCGGCAATTGAAATCAATGATTTCTAAAATAATCGCTCGCGGCCGGTTAGGATACAGCTTTATGCTGTTCAGGGAAAACCTGTTAGATGCCCAGGCTGGAACAGAAGTTCATGTTTAGAGATAAAGCTGTATCCTAACCGGCCGCGAGCGACGCAAGCGATTATTTTAGAAATCATTGATTTCAATTGCAATGATGTCTGAAATAATCGCTCGCATCGCTCGCATCGCTCGCGGCCGGTTAGGATAGAGCTTAAGGGGGAACAACTCGATAAGTTATAACCTTTTGCTTCTCTACTGAAATGTTATCTCTCTCTTTTTAAATATATATTTCATGAATTGCCTCATTTACAGATAATAGTATATTTAGAAAAAACAACAACATATGTATACATAAAAACTGTTTTAAAAAAGTAAATTATAGATTATTCAAAAGAAACTGCACATTCAGTTTTTGAACGAAGTTTAACGGTTGTGAGTAACCTTTATTATTCGACTGAAAACTAAGATTATTATTTTTCTAACACTGTAGGTTGCAAGCAGACGTGTGTTCCAGTGTGCTGGTGTGATACTGATTATTTGCGGGGTTATAGGCAAATTTGGCGCCGTGATCACGTTAATACCAGACCCTGTGATTGGTGGACTGAATACCGTTTCTCTGGGATTGGTCACCGCTGTCGGCATGTCGGCGTTGCAGTATTGTGACATGTCGTCGTCACGGAATCTCACGATCATTGGCGTGTCCTTCATGCTCGGAATAGCTGTCCCGCAGTATTTAGAGAGCAACCCAGATGCAATAGATACAGGTCAATATATGGTTGGATAGATTTATGGATGAATTTATGGATGGATGAATGGATAGATGGATGGATGGACGGATGGACGGAAAGATAGATGGATAGATGAATAGATAGATGGATGAATGAATGTGTGGATGGAATTGTGGATGGATGATGATGAATGAATGAATGAATGAATGAATGGAAATATAGATGATGATGATGCTGGAATTATGGATGGTTATGACGAATGCGTTGTTAAATACAAATTCCTTCCTTTAATGTCAGTATCCCAATGTGTTTCTTGTTTGTCCTTTTTGTTTGCTGTAAGCTCTAACTGAATTTACAAAATGGCAACATCTAATTTGAGTTATTATAAACACTAGAAGTGGCGGGGCATAACCTAGACCAGTTGTAAAAGTGCTCGACTGATACGTGGTTGATCTAGGATCGATCCCCGTCGGTGGGCCCATTGGGCTATTTCTTGCTCTAGCCAGTGCACCACGACTGGTATATCAAAGGCCGTGGTATGTGCTATCCTGTCTATGGGGATGATGCCTATTCTAAGGCTACGAGTCAAAAACTACCAAATGTTTGACATCCAACAGTCGATGATTTATAAATCAATGTTCTAGTGGTGTCGTTAAGCAATAAGACATTTAAAAAATAAAATATTCGTGTAGAACTTGTAGCCCTGCTTGAAACTGGTGACTCTTATAATGAATAGTTCTCGTTCCAGCCAGTGCACCACGACTGGTATATCAAACATCGTGGTATGTGTATCCTGTCTATGGGATGGTGCATGTAAAAGATCCCTTGCTACTAATAGAAAAACGTAGCGGGTTTTGCTCTCTAAGAATATATGTCAAATTGACCAAATGTTTGACATCCAATAGCAGGGTTCCAGCTACCGTTCGCCATTGTCGCCAATTGGCGAATTATCACAAATTTGGCTATAATCTGGTCAATCAGGCGATACAAAATGGCGAATTTTTTTTTTCAACCAATGTTTCCCGAAATTCGGATTATTTTATTTTCCTAATATATATATATATATATATATTTAATGTCGCCGCCATTCCAAAGAAAATATACGCGCGAAACCCTTGCCCTTAATAAAATAAAATGTGGATGCAGTGAATCGTGAACCAGTCAAATCAGTAACGATTCCTCACGAATAAAATCTACATACAGGGCTCTGTTCGATCGAGTACTTCATTCGTATGAATATATTTATTTCAGTTTGCGTAAGCTCGGTATAACCTATTAAAAAGCCAGATATGCGGGTCCACAATTTTTTATTTAAGTTTCACACCGAATTATATTCTTATGTTTTATCTACCAAGATAATTTGCATTTTGTATCATTGTTTAGGTTTAATTTTAAAACATTGTTCTAGTAAATCAAACGCTCGTTCAAATGCGATCTTTAATCACAGTTATCACGTGGTGACGCTAAGCGTTGCGGGACCGCCAGTGATTACAAAACAATGCATATACACTTTACCTCGGGTTGTTTTTATTTCATAATTATAGTTTGTTAACAATCTGAATGGGCCATTTAAAAAGCAGTTCAAGAAAACCTGAAAAGAATCACAAATGTATTGCTCACTAGGACAAATACACCACATGAATTTGAGAATAAATTACACAAATATAAATATTAAAATTTTCAATCCGCTCTTTTGGCTATAAAATTTATATCGTGGCTATAAAAGTAAACATTTGGCTACAACTTTGGCTATTAATGAAAATTTTCCAGCTGGAACCCTGAATAGTCGATAATTAATAAATCAATGTGCTCTAGTGGTGTCGTTAAACAAAACAACATGTCCATTACTATTGCAGGGAGCAAGGAGTTCGACCAAGTGCTCAACGTCCTGCTAGGAACGGCGATGTTCGTCGGTGGGATCCTTGGTTGTATCCTTGACAACATTGTACCTGGTTTGTACCCTGATGTGGTTTAGTTTTCCTCTGTTCAATGTGTATGTGTATATCCAGTAATATAATGAAATACAAGACTTGAAAGTGGCCAGTCAGGTGTTTGAAACGATTAAAGGGACATTCCTGAGCTTGCTGCAATTTTTACGATGTTATCGACTAACAGAGACTTTTTTAGCGATTGTAATTACATATCAAATATATTTTCCTGCATAACATATTAGTGGCTGTATATTAAACATGTTTCTGGTCGTTCTAATATTTGTACTAGCGTAAATTTTATTTTATTTCCTAAAATATTTATCCAGTTTGGGCTTCTTACAAATATTAAGACGACCAAAAACACACTGAATATACAGACACTGATATTCTAAACAAGGAAATATATTTAATATGTAAGTTTAATCGTAGAAATATTTTATTAGTCGAAAACATTTGACAATGCAGCAAACACAGGAATGTCCCTTTAAGGTGTAAACCGAAGTCGGTATTAGTCTCTGTATATGCTACTGGGGTGGGATTTATCTCTAGTCGGTTGAGTGCTCGTCTGAGGTGTTTGCATCGCAGGATCGAACTACCTCGGTGGATCCATTAAACTGACTGGATTTTTTCTCGTTCCAACCAGTGCACCACAACTGGTCAAAGGCTGTGGGATGGTGCATATAAAAGATCCCTTGCTACTAATGAAAAATGTAGCGGGTTTCCTATCTGAGACCTATGCCAGAGTTGTTTCACATCCAATAGCCGATAATTCATTAATCAATGTGCTCTAGTGGTGTCGTTAAACAAAACAAACAAACAAACTGTATATGCTGCGTTCACTCCATATCGGGTACAAAAGAGAGACTCGTTTTGTAGCCGGACAATATTAATGGTATATAAAGAGTACCTCGGTTGCATAATGGTTGAGCTGAACAGTTCAGGCCCTTTTAAGGGCCCTAATGGGCAACCTAGGGAGACATTTCAACGCCATCTAGGTCCCCTTAACGGGCTACTCTCGGCTTACTAAATTCCAAAACTATAATATATACGTAACTCCCTTCTTTACTATTTCGGCGGACCGTTCAAAAATGCGCCTAATTTCCTTCTCAAACATGCGCACCATTTCTCTTTGGACTCATCCTTCGGGACTCAAAATTCCATAGCATCAAATCACCCTTCCGCCTGTTACCGATCACGGTCGGACTGCAAGTGCTCCCTTGCACCTGACAGTGCAGGCGCTTCCCCTTCATCCACCCCAACCCTTTCTTGTCCTGGACGGAGGAACCGGCTGAGGCCGATACTTGCGCCCAGGATAGGCGTGCGCTACAACAGCTTGCTCTGAATGTGCACGTTAAACTCTCTGACCTGACCTGCATAATGGTTACCGGCCTTGGTGGTGTCGTGGTTAAGGCATTGGACATTAGGCCGGTAGATACAGTGTTCACAGCCCGGTACCGGCTCCCACCCAGAGCGAGTTTTAACAACTCGGTGGGTAGGTGTAAGACCACTACACCTTCTTCTTTCATATTAACCACTAAAAACTAACCCACTATCCTGGACAGATAGCCCAGATAGCTGAGATTTGTGCCCAGGACAGCGTGCATGAAACTTAATTGGATATAAGCACGCAAATAAGTTGAAAAGAAATGAAATGCATAATGGTTAAATAGTGGGTGTCTGTTTTATAACTGGGACAACTACAATATCCTTTTATGTTTATATAAAAATAATTAAAAAATTCAATTAAATTTAAATATAATGAAATTGAATAAAAAATAAATAAAAATAAAATAAAATAAAATAAACTAGGCTTCATTGAAACATACACTTTTCCACAAAGGTACTCTAGAGGAGCGAGGAATGCTTGCGTGGAGGAAAGCAGCGGAAGGAAGTACGGATTCCAAAGACTATCAACGAGCGTCGATAGAGATGTACGACTTGCCATATGTATCCAAACTACTACGACGGATCGGGTGTTGTCGGTATGTTCCGTTCATGCCCGGATTTTCTCCGGACCTATGTTGTTCCTGTAAATCTCACGCAGATCCTCACCCAGTTCTACACGTCTACGAGCAGCCCGTGATTCTTGAAGAGAGGCTTTAGAACCACAGCCCTAATTTGTGGATCTACAGTTGCAAGGAAATTGGGGGTTTTTGTTTTTTTGTGGGTTTTTTTTTTTAGTGGAGGAGATTATTTCATGCTAATACCCACGTTACTATAACATATCTGACATTATTGTTTGGGGATATCTGTGGTATCGGTCTGGAAATCCAGTACCTACCAGCCTTATGTCCGATGGCTTAACCACCAGCCTTATGTCCGATGGCTTAACCACCAGTCTTATGTTTAAATGGCTTAACCACAAGCCTTATGTCCGATGGCGTAACCACCAGTTTTATGTCCGATGGCTTAACCACCAGTCTTATGTCCGATGGCTTAGCCTCCGGTCTTAAGTCCGATGGCTTAACCACCAGCCTTATGTCCGATGGCTTAACCACCATCCTTATGTCCGATGGCTTAATCACCAGTCTTATGTCCGATGGCTTAACCACCAGCCTTATGTCCGATGGCTTAACCACTAGCCTTATGTCCTATGGCTTAATCACCAGTCTTATGTCCGATGGCTTAACCACCAGCCTTATGTCCGATGGCGTAACCACCAGCCTTATGTCCGATGGCTTAACCACGATACCACCAAAGTCGTTTTTGCCTTAATTTAAGCATTTGCCCCCACCCCCACCCCCACCCCGTCTCATACAATTATGTATGTTGAGTGTTTTTTCTTTCTAAACTTACTAATGATAATTTCTAATGACAATTTCAAATAAATCTCGTTCCAACCAGTGCACCACAACTGGACAAAGGCTGTGGTATGTCCTTTCCTGTCTGTGGGAAAGTGCATATAAAAGATCCCTTGTTGCATTAGAAACAAATACAGCGGGTTTCCTCTGATGACTATGAGTCAGTATTACCAAACGTCTGACATCCAATAGCCTATGATTCATTAATCAATGTGCTCCAGTGGTGTCGTTAAACAAAACAAACTTTTTTTTTTATTTCAAACAACCTAGAGTTACTAAAACCAGTATTTGTATAGCATTAATTATTAGACCTATTTATTAACTGTTAGTAGTTAACAAGAAATGTATCAGTGCAATGGCAGTACAGGTCTCTGTTGAAGCCAGTTCCGGTTACAAGACCCAACACCTACCACCTACAACCTGGTGGCTTAATCGGTTCATTTCAATTTAGTTTCGTGCTTATATTCAATAAGGTTCAAGCAAGCAGTCCTGGGCGCACACCTCAGCTATCTGGGCTTCGTTCCACAAAGCGATCGTAACGCTAAGTTCACTTTAAGCGCTCTAGGTAGTTATACACTTAAGATGAACTGATATACTTTATTAGCCGTAAACATACAGTTCATAGGCATTACAAACATTAAAATATAATACGTATGTCATTAAAAGGGGGAAACAATTTACATCGTATGGAAAGTGATGAAAATATTCAATATAAAATGTAATAATAATTATCAATATAATAAAGAGTGTAGGCCTATATAATAAAGAGAGTATAATTATAATAAAGAGAATCTTAGCGCCAAGATCGGTTTGTGGACTGGGGACCGCGAAACTATACCCGGGGTTAAAGTGGGCTAGCCTGTTTTATGCCCCTAACCCTGACCCCAACACTAACCCTCATTTTTATTATTAACCTGTATACAAAATAAATAAATAAATAAATAAATAATAATAATAATAAACGCTTTAAAAGAAAAGCAACTATTGCTTTCATAAAAATAAAACTATCACAAATTAGTCATTTTAGAAAGATATTTCGATATTCTCTAGCCCAAAATATATAAATTATAATTTAAAAAAACCCCTCTGGACATTGAAATACAGACTAGATTGGTATATTCTGGGCTAGCCTGTTTTATACCCCGGGGTATATTTTGAGCTAGTCCAGTTTATACACCGGGTATAGTTTGGCGGGGGTATATTTTGGGCGATTACACCGGTACCGCCTTCTAAAACCAGATAAGCCACATCAGTTGTTATATTTCATTATAGGGAAGTAACCGATTTCAAACAAGACAATACATGATTACCAAACCACTCAAGTTGTAAGAAAATGCATTTTCAATTACAACATACTATGATAAAACAACATGCAGAATATCTATATATCAACCAAATTTAGTTATACCTTCTGAGGCCGTGGCTTACCGTAAAATCCGGTTGTGTATCATCATTAATTCATTTCAACTTATTTCCGTGCTTATATCCAGTTAAGGTTCAATCACGCTGTCCTGGGCACACACACACCTCAAGCTATCTGGGCTGTCTGTCCAGGGACAGTGGGTTAGTTGTTAATTGTTAGTGGTTAGTGAGAGAGAAGAGGGTGTAGTGGCCTTACATCTACCCACTGAGTCGTTAAAACTCGCTCTGGGTGGGAGCCTGTACCGGGCTGCGAACCCTGTACCTACCATCCTTATGTTCGACGGTTTAACCACGACACCACCAAGGCCAGTTGTGTATCATCAAGATGACGGAATATTTTCATTTTGATTATAAATCCTTAAAATATTTAGAACTCTTCATATCTCATTGTTATGTGTTCGAGTGCAATGCTCTGTGTGTGTGTGTGTGTGTGTGTGTTGTGGAAGATTGTAAACTACCAGTAGTAGGGTCATTTGCTTGGAATCCGTGACTATTTTGTTCCTACCTGTTTTTTCTCGATGGATTTGACAACCTGAACCATTTTAAAGGAAAATTAGCTCCTATGCCCCTCTAAAAAATGACGGCTAACTCTGCTAGAGCCCAATATTCAAAATGGCCGCCAACGCCATCTTGAAAAACATGAAATGTAATATCTCTGGCATCAGATGAGCTACAAGAACGAATGAGGTGTCCTTTTTCACTAATTCTGGCATTACAAATCCACTGGAATGGGTTTAGGGATCATTCTGACCTCTAAATCCACGATGGCCGCCAACAGCTCATTTGTTATTGTAAATAAAACTCGGCTTTCCTTTATTGTTGCTGTGTTGGAGGAACTACAAATGGCGTGGTGACATAAGCCATACAGTGTAAGTGTCATGTCTGTTATATGTGTATTCCACTGAGCACCGTATCTGTATTATAAAATGTGCACCTTCATGAGTTTATATTAAAAATGGCTTAACACTTGGAAGTTTTGCGTTTTACTCACGTTGATGTAGCCAAACGTATGGGGGGGGGGGGGGGTATGGGAGAGGCGGGTACCCACATAGTCCACGAGCCGTGTTATGGGGCGACATAAAAATACACTGATGGTATGAAATAAGAGAACATATAAATAGTGTCAGCAGTGGCGGGTATAAGGGGGACCACAAGCCACAACCCCCGCCCCACCCCCACAAAAACCAACAACTTGCAACAGAAACACACAAAATAGTGTGAAATGCGTTCACTACATGCTCAATCATGCTGCATGCAATGCACGTGAAATGCCAGTATGTGGACACATAAAAGTCACGTAAAGGTGTCACATTCCTCGTCACATTAAGAATGCCACGACTCGGAGAAGAACAACGGGAGCGAGCGTTGGGCATGGTTCAAGGGGGGACTTCGCAAAGCCAAGTTGCTAGGACCTTCAGAGTCCATCCATCAACTATTGGACGACTTGTCATCAACAGACCGGGAGTGTCCGTGATCGACCTCCACCTGGTCAACGTCCCGTTACGACCCCACGCCAAGATCGGCAGATTCGACGACACCACCTCCGTGACTGGTTCAGAACTGCGACGATGACAGGAAGCAACACGATAGGACGTCATGGAAGGTCTATCCATCCGATGACGGTCATCCGTCGACTCAGAACGGCTGGATTCGGATGCAGACGCCCGTACAACGGTAACATCATGACACCGCGACATCGTGCTGCGAGACTACAGTTTGCTCTCCAGAATGGTAATCATCCACCAGCCTTATACCGGAGCATTGCTTTCTCAGATGAGTCCCGTATCTCTGTCTTCTTTGCCGATGGAAGAGCACGTGTGTACAGGAGACTCCATGAACAGTACGCTGACGGATGTGTGAGGGAACGTGATCGGTTTGGCGGCGGTTGTCTGATGGTGTGGGGGGGGGGGGGGGGGGCAATCAACTGTGATTTCAGGAGTGATCTCATCATTGTCCACGATGCCCTTACAGCCCAGCGTTATGTTGACGTTATTCTAAGACCAGTTCTCCAGCCACTTTTGCGCCGTCACCGAAGACCAGGAGGTCCCCTTCTCTTTCAACAAGACAATGCCCGTCCACATACTGCACGAATTACCCAGACATTCCTTACGTTGGAGAATCGGAGGAATCCATTCGGGAATTTTCGTGGCCTTCGGTCACATGCCATTGGGGCTCCCATAAATAGATTTTCTGGATCCACCAAATATTGACTACAACCAAAACTCATACCTAAACTTTCACCCATAGCATAAGGAAGTTAACCATAAGCCCACAGTACTGGCATTACATCTATGTATTTTAGACAGACATAACTACTCTAATGGTGAATTAACTTTGGTATCAAATACCAGGTGTTCCCTTATGTTTTTTCCATCGATAAAAAAAGCTGCCCCCCCCCCCCCATGCCCCCTCATCCTCGGTTACGCTGCTTAGGATCATCCATCATGGGGGGTGGGGGTGGGGTGGGGGAGAGAGAGAGAGAGACAACAACAACAAATTATAAAATGTACGCTGACAAGCTTGTCTCAACCCGTGGAGTTACAAACATTCCTGTACTGAAATAATGAATCACATATAGAGTATACAGAGATGATTAAAGAGACCTACCCTAGTTTTTAAACACTAAGGCATATCTTTGACTACTATAGCCGTTTTTGATAACTGAAATCATACTTTACTTAGATTTTATGGTTTAGATTATCAATGTCCGTACATTCGAAGTGTTTTTGGTCATCCTAATGTTTTTTTAATATCACAAAATGCATTTCTCATATTTTTTTAAAACGCACGTGCGTCTGAAAAATATCAGTTATGGAGTAGAGTCTTAGTCTGTTTTTAAAAGTTATTTGACCATTTTAAAGTCACAGACTCGTGTTTCACTCAATTCTAACTTTATCCAAATGAGTTACAGCTTTGTAGATTAATTAAACGTAGTGTTAATTTTCACGGGTTGAAACTAGGGTCTGCCCCTTTAAAGGACAAGTCATTTGAGCTGTCCTTCATATTAAATCTTAATACTAGCAGTGGAATCAGGTCAAACAATGTGCTTAGGTGTTGCAAAACAGGAATAAGAAATGATTAATGATAATTAACAAGACCCACCCACCCCTTTGCGCCTTATGGTAGCTAACACGGTGTTCTAGGCCCGCTATGCTAGGCTCAGACTACCAACTGCCAGTAAAACAATTCGACGGTTGGGTTGTAATTTCCCCAACTCCAACACAGGCGCTGTGGTCATCATCTAGGAACAGCTCAGATTATCAACTAATGGGGTATACAAAACCAGTAACAGGACAGTCGCAGAAGTCGTGACATTAGAAAGTTGGCCAACTTTCTGCTGACAGTTGGTAATCTGGACATAGCATTACGTCGTGTACCTGATTGGTTCCGATGCTAGTCATAATTACTAAGTGAAAACGCATTTTATTTTTATTAAAAAAGAACACCGCAAATTTCTACTCCCACCATAAAGCTTGCCTGATGCGCGATCGATCTTGGATCAATCCCCGTCGGTGGGTCTATTGGGCTATTTCTCGTTCCAGCCAGTGATCCATAACTGCTGTAACAAAGACCTTGGTATGTACTATCCTGTCTGTGGGATGATGCATATAAACGATCCCTTGCTGCTAATCGAAGAGTAGTCCATGAAGTAGCGACAGCGGGTTTCCTCTCTGATCCAGGGCCCCGTTCCACGAAGCTATCTTAGCACTACTATCGCCGTAAATACCTACCATCGCGACCTTACTTTTTGTCTACGATCGCCAGCCCGTTCCACGACGCGGCGTAGCTTACTATCGTCGTAAATTACTTGAAAACTGTGAAAATTTACAATAGGAACCAGGCAGCTGTAAGCCACTGACGTAGATGTCAAATGGCAGTTAGATGACGATTTGATCATTTTTTAAGAAAGATACTAACTTATTGTGTAAAAATAGATCTAATACATACCAAATATCTTTTATGAAACTCGGCGTTCCATGAAAAACATTCTAGGCCATACGACTTACACACGAAAATAACCACATTGTTACTCTTATCGTCTGTGGGATTTGATTTGGTGGTAAACACTTTAAAGTTATATGACATAAATAATTATTTTAAATATAAATAATGCTATACATATATAAATAAAAGTAAATGATATAAAATACAAATGGTACGGCTAATAAATATGAACCAAAGGACCACATAGATAATAGAAAGGAAACCCGCTGTCGCGACTCCATGGACTGCTCTATTCGATTAACAGCAACTGATCTTTTATTAGTCCCATCCCACATAAAACTCATACCACAATACCAGGATTCTTAGATGACATCAAATATATCGTTGATAGTAGCTCACTTTTCCATATGATATCACTGCATCTTCATTAGGTATGGAAAGATGTTGTAACACACTGTACACAGTATTCGACACACAAATGTATAAATGCTTTCTTTGCTCCTTATAATGGATGTCCAACTAGTCCATCTAAAATGGACTGATAACAATGGTGTCCACGTGCTGGAGAAACATGTAATGTATCATGAACGTGCTAAGTGACAGATTGAAAGGTACAGGTGCTAAACACACCATGAAAAAGCAGGTGCTGACCATCTTATTTTAAATTGTATAGCACCAAATAAAATCTCACAGACGACAATAGCAAATGTGGCTAAAGTTGCTACATGTAAGTTTCAATCAACCTTTAAATCAGAAAACAATTTATGCCAGTTTGAGATAGGCCTATACTAGAAAGCGCTCTTGACTACCATGTTCCACGCAGATGTTGCTGCACATGTTTCAAACGCTTGGTACGTAAACTGATACGTAAACTGATACAAGTATAAATTAAAGGAACACACCTGAGTTTGCTGCATTGTAAGATGTTTCCGAAAAATAAAATATTTCTACGATTAAACTTACATATTAAATATATTTTCTTGTTTAGAATATCAGTATCTCTATATTCAATGTGTTTCTGGCCGTCTTAATATTTGTAAGAAGCCCAAACTGGATTTTGTCTTCAAATAATTTCGTACGTACGAAAAAATATATTTTAGGAAATAAAATGAAATTTGACCTACTACAAATAGTAAAACGATCAGAAACACGTTTAATATACAGCCACTAATATTTTTATGCAGAAAAATATATTTGATATGTAATTACAATCGTTAGAAAGTCTCTGTTAGTCGGTAACATCTTAAAAACTGCAGCAAACACAGGAATGTCCCTTTAATACAACGAATTGTTTGGCTAAATGAAACAACACTCACCAATGACAGGCGTGACCATATTTAATACGCTCTTTAAAGTTAGTCACACTTCGAACTTTGATCGGATGAGATGCTGTTTAGCAAGGAACTATGGAGTTTTCAACATTTGCTGAGGATGTGGGTTTTTTTACATGCCTTAATAGTGTGCATTTGTATTATACTAAATACTACAGAAGTGTATTAGTGCCACCAAAAGCAATAAAATAATTCTTGGAATCTTGGAAAAATCAACTTTAATCTTGGAAAAATCAACTTTAATCTAAAAAAAATCAACTTGATTTTTCCAAGTTTAAATGTTGAAAAATAGAATTATTTTATTGTGTGATAATACGCTTCCGTAAAATACATATTTATTCGTTTCATTCATTTTAACTTGATTTCACGCATATATCCAAATATGGTCCATACACGCTGTCCTGGACACACAACTCGTCTATCTGGGCTGCCTCTAAAGGACAGTGGATTATAATGAGTTGTTAGAGAAAGATCGGTGTAGTGGTCTTATACCCCCTGTTGGGCTGTTAAGACCCTGGGAAGAAGCCGTTATTTGGGAGAACTCTGCACCGATGTCCAATGTTCAAGCACGCTGTCTTGGGCACACGCCTCAGCTATCTGGGTTCACTTTCCAGGACAGTGGGTTAGTTATTAGTTATTAGTTGACAACTTGATAGTGGTTAGTGAGAGACAAGAGGGTGTAGTGGTCTTACACCTACCCATAGAGTCGTTAAAACTCGCTCGGGGTGGGAGCCGGTACCGGGCTGCGAACCCTGTACCTACCATCCTTATGTTCGACGGTTTAACCACAACACCACCAAGGCCAGTTGTGTATCATCAAGATGACGGAATATTTTCATTTTGATTATAAATCCTTAAAATATTTAGAACTCTTCATATCTCATTGTTATGTGTTCGAGTGCAATGCTCTGTGTGTGTGTGTGTGTGTGTGTGTTGTGGAAGATTGTAAACTACCAGTAGTAGGGTCATTTGCTTGGAATCCGTGACTATTTTGTTCCTACCTGTTTTTTCTCGATGGATTTGACAACCTGAACCATTTTAAAGGAAAATTAGCTCCTATGCCCCTCTAAAAAATGACGGCTAACTCTGCTAGAGCCCAATATTCAAAATGGCCGCCAACGCCATCTTGAAAAACATGAAATGTAATATCTCTGGCATCAGATGAGCTACAAGAACGAATGAGGTGTCCTTTTTCACTAATTCTGGCATTACAAATCCACTGGAATGGGTTTAGGGATCATTCTGACCTCTAAATCCACGATGGCCGCCAACAGCTCATTTGTTATTGTAAATAAAACTCGGCTTTCCTTTATTGTTGCTGTGTTGGAGGAACTACAAATGGCGTGGTGACATAAGCCATACAGTGTAAGTGTCATGTCTGTTATATGTGTATTCCACTGAGCACCGTATCTGTATTATAAAATGTGCACCTTCATGAGTTTATATTAAAAATGGCTTAACACTTGGAAGTTTTGCGTTTTACTCACGTTGATGTAGCCAAACGTATGGGGGGGGGGGTATGGGAGAGGCGGGTACCCACATAGTCCACGAGCCGTGTTATGGGGCGACATAAAAATACACTGATGGTATGAAATAAGAGAACATATAAATAGTGTCAGCAGTGGCGGGTATAAGGGGGACCACAAGCCACAACCCCCGCCCCACCCCCACAAAAACCAACAACTTGCAACAGAAACACACAAAATAGTGTGAAATGCGTTCACTACATGCTCAATCATGCTGCATGCAATGCACGTGAAATGCCAGTATGTGGACACATAAAAGTCACGTAAAGGTGTCACATTCCTCGTCACATTAAGAATGCCACGACTCGGAGAAGAACAACGGGAGCGAGCGTTGGGCATGGTTCAAGGGGGGACTTCGCAAAGCCAAGTTGCTAGGACCTTCAGAGTCCATCCATCAACTATTGGACGACTTGTCATCAACAGACCGGGAGTGTCCGTGATCGACCTCCACCTGGTCAACGTCCCGTTACGACCCCACGCCAAGATCGGCAGATTCGACGACACCACCTCCGTGACTGGTTCAGAACTGCGACGATGACAGGAAGCAACACGATAGGACGTCATGGAAGGTCTATCCATCCGATGACGGTCATCCGTCGACTCAGAACGGCTGGATTCGGATGCAGACGCCCGTACAACGGTAACATCATGACACCGCGACATCGTGCTGCGAGACTACAGTTTGCTCTCCAGAATGGTAATCATCCACCAGCCTTATACCGGAGCATTGCTTTCTCAGATGAGTCCCGTATCTCTGTCTTCTTTGCCGATGGAAGAGCACGTGTGTACAGGAGACTCCATGAACAGTACGCTGACGGATGTGTGAGGGAACGTGATCGGTTTGGCGGCGGTTGTCTGATGGTGTGGGGGGGGGGGGGGGGGCAATCAACTGTGATTTCAGGAGTGATCTCATCATTGTCCACGATGCCCTTACAGCCCAGCGTTATGTTGACGTTATTCTAAGACCAGTTCTCCAGCCACTTTTGCGCCGTCACCGAAGACCAGGAGGTCCCCTTCTCTTTCAACAAGACAATGCCCGTCCACATACTGCACGAATTACCCAGACATTCCTTACGTTGGAGAATCGGAGGAATCCATTCGGGAATTTTCGTGGCCTTCGGTCACATGCCATTGGGGCTCCCATAAATAGATTTTCTGGATCCACCAAATATTGACTACAACCAAAACTCATACCTAAACTTTCACCCATAGCATAAGGAAGTTAACCATAAGCCCACAGTACTGGCATTACATCTATGTATTTTAGACAGACATAACTACTCTAATGGTGAATTAACTTTGGTATCAAATACCAGGTGTTCCCTTATGTTTTTTCCATCGATAAAAAAAGCTGCCCCCCCCCCCATGCCCCCTCATCCTCGGTTACGCTGCTTAGGATCATCCATCATGGGGGGTGGGGGTGGGGTGGGGGAGAGAGAGAGAGAGACAACAACAACAAATTATAAAATGTACGCTGACAAGCTTGTCTCAACCCGTGGAGTTACAAACATTCCTGTACTGAAATAATGAATCACATATAGAGTATACAGAGATGATTAAAGAGACCTACCCTAGTTTTTAAACACTAAGGCATATCTTTGACTACTATAGCCGTTTTTGATAACTGAAATCATACTTTACTTAGATTTTATGGTTTAGATTATCAATGTCCGTACATTCGAAGTGTTTTTGGTCATCCTAATGTTTTTTTAATATCACAAAATGCATTTCTCATATTTTTTTAAAACGCACGTGCGTCTGAAAAATATCAGTTATGGAGTAGAGTCTTAGTCTGTTTTTAAAAGTTATTTGACCATTTTAAAGTCACAGACTCGTGTTTCACTCAATTCTAACTTTATCCAAATGAGTTACAGCTTTGTAGATTAATTAAACGTAGTGTTAATTTTCACGGGTTGAAACTAGGGTCTGCCCCTTTAAAGGACAAGTCATTTGAGCTGTCCTTCATATTAAATCTTAATACTAGCAGTGGAATCAGGTCAAACAATGTGCTTAGGTGTTGCAAAACAGGAATAAGAAATGATTAATGATAATTAACAAGACCCACCCACCCCTTTGCGCCTTATGGTAGCTAACACGGTGTTCTAGGCCCGCTATGCTAGGCTCAGACTACCAACTGCCAGTAAACAATTCGACGGTTGGGTTGTAATTTCCCCAACTCCAACACAGGCGCTGTGGTCATCATCTAGGAACAGCTCAGATTATCAACTAATGGGGTATACAAAACCAGTAACAGGACAGTCGCAGAAGTCGTGACATTAGAAAGTTGGCCAACTTTCTGCTGACAGTTGGTAATCTGGACATAGCATTACGTCGTGTACCTGATTGGTTCCGATGCTAGTCATAATTACTAAGTGAAAACGCATTTTATTTTTATTAAAAAAGAACACCGCAAATTTCTACTCCCACCATAAAGCTTGCCTGATGCGCGATCGATCTTGGATCAATCCCCGTCGGTGGGTCTATTGGGCTATTTCTCGTTCCAGCCAGTGATCCATAACTGCTGTAACAAAGACCTTGGTATGTACTATCCTGTCTGTGGGATGATGCATATAAACGATCCCTTGCTGCTAATCGAAGAGTAGTCCATGAAGTAGCGACAGCGGGTTTCCTCTCTGATCCAGGGCCCCGTTCCACGAAGCTATCTTAGCACTACTATCGCCGTAAATACCTACCATCGCGACCTTACTTTTTGTCTACGATCGCCAGCCCGTTCCACGACGCGGCGTAGCTTACTATCGTCGTAAATTACTTGAAAACTGTGAAAATTTACAATAGGAACCAGGCAGCTGTAAGCCACTGACGTAGATGTCAAATGGCAGTTAGATGACGATTTGATCATTTTTTAAGAAAGATACTAACTTATTGTGTAAAAATAGATCTAATACATACCAAATATCTTTTATGAAACTCGGCGTTCCATGAAAAACATTCTAGGCCATACGACTTACACACGAAAATAACCACATTGCTACTCTTATCGTCTGTGGGATTTGATTTGGTGGTAAACACTTTAAAGTTATATGACATAAATAATTATTTTAAATATAAATAATGCTATACATATATAAATAAAAGTAAATGATATAAAATACAAATGGTACGGCTAATAAATATGAACCAAAGGACCACATAGATAATAGAAAGGAAACCCGCTGTCGCGACTCCATGGACTGCTCTATTCGATTAACAGCAACTGATCTTTTATTAGTCCCATCCCACATAAAACTCATACCACAATACCAGGATTCTTAGATGACATCAAATATATCGTTGATAGTAGCTCACTTTTCCATATGATATCACTGCATCTTCATTAGGTATGGAAAGATGTTGTAACACACTGTACACAGTATTCGACACACAAATGTATAAATGCTTTCTTTGCTCCTTATAATGGATGTCCAACTAGTCCATCTAAAATGGACTGATAACAATGGTGTCCACGTGCTGGAGAAACATGTAATGTATCATGAACGTGCTAAGTGACAGATTGAAAGGTACAGGTGCTAAACACACCATGAAAAAGCAGGTGCTGACCATCTTATTTTAAATTGTATAGCACCAAATAAAATCTCACAGACGACAATAGCAAATGTGGCTAAAGTTGCTACATGTAAGTTTCAATCAACCTTTAAATCAGAAAACAATTTATGCCAGTTTGAGATAGGCCTATACTAGAAAGCGCTCTTGACTACCATGTTCCACGCAGATGTTGCTGCACATGTTTCAAACGCTTGGTACGTAAACTGATACGTAAACTGATACAAGTATAAATTAAAGGAACACACCTGAGTTTGCTGCATTGTAAGATGTTTCCGAAAAATAAAATATTTCTACGATTAAACTTACATATTAAATATATTTTCTTGTTTAGAATATCAGTATCTCTATATTCAATGTGTTTCTGGCCGTCTTAATATTTGTAAGAAGCCCAAACTGGATTTTGTCTTCAAATAATTTCGTACGTACGAAAAAATATATTTTAGGAAATAAAATGAAATTTGACCTACTACAAATAGTAAAACGATCAGAAACACGTTTAATATACAGCCACTAATATTTTTATGCAGAAAAATATATTTGATATGTAATTACAATCGTTAGAAAGTCTCTGTTAGTCGGTAACATCTTAAAAACTGCAGCAAACACAGGAATGTCCCTTTAATACAACGAATTGTTTGGCTAAATGAAACAACACTCACCAATGACAGGCGTGACCATATTTAATACGCTCTTTAAAGTTAGTCACACTTCGAACTTTGATCGGATGAGATGCTGTTTAGCAAGGAACTATGGAGTTTTCAACATTTGCTGAGGATGTGGGTTTTTTTACATGCCTTAATAGTGTGCATTTGTATTATACTAAATACTACAGAAGTGTATTAGTGCCACCAAAAGCAATAAAATAATTCTTGGAATCTTGGAAAAATCAACTTTAATCTTGGAAAAATCAACTTTAATCTAAAAAAAATCAACTTGATTTTTCCAAGTTTAAATGTTGAAAAATAGAATTATTTTATTGTGTGATAATACGCTTCCGTAAAATACATATTTATTCGTTTCATTCATTTTAACTTGATTTCACGCATATATCCAAATATGGTCCATACACGCTGTCCTGGACACACAACTCGTCTATCTGGGCTGCCTCTAAAGGACAGTGGATTATAATGAGTTGTTAGAGAAAGATCGGTGTAGTGGTCTTATACCCCCTGTTGGGCTGTTAAGACCCTGGGAAGAAGCCGTTATTTGGGAGAACTCTGCACCGATGTCCAATGTTCAAGCACGCTGTCTTGGGCACACGCCTCAGCTATCTGGGTTCACTTTCCAGGACAGTGGGTTAGTTATTAGTTATTAGTTGACAACTTGATAGTGGTTAGTGAGAGACAAGAGGGTGTAGTGGTCTTACACCTACCCATAGAGTCGTTAAAACTCGCTCGGGGTGGGAGCCGGTACCGGGCTGCGAACCCTGTACCTACCAGCCTTATGTCCGATGGGTTAACCACGACACCACCGAGGCCGGTACCACTACGTCATTGAAGCCAGTAAGGCATATTGCACGTGAAATAATAGATATTGAGAATGAAATAGCAATCACAGCAGGTAGGAGTATACGACTTATTTCAGCTGACTCTGCAAATAAAAACTGTTTACAATAACACATATGTTAATTTCTTTGAATTCTAACTCACATTAATTTTCGAACACTTTTGAAGTGTTAGTTAGTTATTAAAGTTATTCTCATAATGTTTAACTGATTTACCAATTGAATTCTGAAACATAAAATTAAAATGTTAGTGTTCCCCAACTTATTTTCGATAAACAATTGTTCCACTAATTATATTGTTCTACATTTTTAAACTATTATTTTGTATTATGTACCATCGTTTGATATCCAATAGCCAATGTATATTTCGTGCTGGGGTGTCGTTAAAAATCCATTCATTCACTTTACTACATACCCATTTAATCTTGATATTAAGTATAAAATACTAAACGAGCTTGCCTTCATAACATTTTTATGAAATGAGTGAATAGTTTTTGTATCTGACGAGCGAAAGCGAGTCAGTGGCGTAGCCGGGGGTGGGGGGTGGGGTGGGGGGGGGGGGGTGGGGGGGGGGGTGGGGGGTGGGGGGTGGGGGGGTGGGTGGGCCATGCCTCCCCCAATCCCGGGAAATTAGGGGTGATCAGTGGCGTACCACGATATCATTGTTTACTTGGCTGCCAGGTGCCCCCCCCCCCCCCCCCACCCCCACCCCCCATACAAAATCCTGCCTACGCCATTAAAGCGAGTCGGATATTGTTGGTTTATGTTTCGTTGCACGCGACGTTCCGGATTCCATTATGACTTTCAGTTTACCGTTCAGTAAATCATTTGCTTTTTTAAACTCTTTATCTTTCACAATATCTATGTTCCTATCACTGTCATGCAAATGCCTGTATAAATTAAAATCTCCAAAAAATTGTATAGGAACATCTGACATGTTATGATGTCTAACGCTGACACTTGGAAGTTTGACAGCAGACGATTACTGTTTGATGTCTAAAAATAGAATCTCAAGGAAATAGTGCTAAACTGAGATTCATGGTGCTATGAATGTCAGTTTTTATCATCACGTGATACGAATTTGACCAATCCAAGGGTTTATAACAAAGGCATTTTTAGAGATTGGAATTATATTGATTTGATATCGAGTTTTCAGACCACTAAGTTGGTGCTAATAATGAAACATTTTAGGGGATGCTACAGTGGGAATAGTTCCTATAATCCTGCCGAGCAAGGGACACTATATCTGAGCTAAGGGTATAACCCCAAAAGGACAAAACAAGAAAACATTTTAAAAACGTCAATGTAAATTATGACATTTGTGGTTCATGAGTTGCGTCATTTGTCGTTGTGACATTTGTGGCGTTCAGCGTTGTGACATTTGCGGTTGAGACCTTTGTGACATTTGTGGTCGATCGTGTGACATTTGTGGTCGATCGTGTGACATTTGTGGTCGATTAGGACATTTGTGGCAGTAACATTGCGACATTTGTGGGCACTACACACGTGGACTCACTGCAAGATTACATAAATTTCAACGCGTGAAAATTAACACTAAGTTTAGTTAATCTACAAATCTGTAACGCATTTGGATAAAGTTACAACTGAGTGAAACATGAGTCTGTGACTTTGAAATGGTGAAATACCCTCTAAAAATAGACCAAAACACGACTCCATAACTGTTACTTCTCAGACGCACGTGCGTTTTTAAAAATATGAGAAATGCATTTTGTGATATTAAAAACAGCAGGATGACCAAAAACACTTCGAATGTACGGAAATTGATAATCTAAACCATAAAATCTTAGTAAAGTATGATTTTAGTTATCAAAAACAGCTATAATAGTCAAACATATGCCTTAGTGTTAAAAAACTAGGGTATGTCCCTTTAACTTGAGATTTCACACAATGTGTCACATGCTGGGCCAGTGTTCTAGCTAGCAATAAATAGAGGGGCGCTGCGCCCTGTCCCCGTTTTGTGCCGCCCTGCCGTGTTTTTTACCGCACCGCCACTGATTATCGCCGCCCTGCCCTAATTCATTGTTAAATAAAAATACAAAATCGTGCTTTCCTCTCAAAGCGTGTACAGTGTTGTTATGAGTCTGTTAAGTAAATTTTTGAAAGTAATTTTTGCCTTTGCAAATACCCAGACCAAGATACATATAGTTTTAACGGATGTCCCAACTAAAAAACGTTTGACAATACATTGTTTGGCCACAGTTGTGAAAGCCGATAGCAGTAACGTGGTATGTTTTTTCTTTTCTATTGTTAGTCGAGATGACTGCAGACGAGCGGACAAGCAGTCTTACAAAGCTTGAATGTGAAGTAATCCTCACATTGTCACGCACATAACCACACACCACCTAGCAAACACCTAGTTGAAAGTAGACCATCATGATAAACTTCGACAGAACGTCAAATGCGAAAATTTTTAAAGTAATTTTTGCCTTTGCAAATACCCAGACCAAGATACATATAGTTTTAACGGATGTCAGTAGTCCTTATCAATGACACATTGATTGCATCTTTATAATATGGCACAGAGTAAACTAGCAACACTGGTTATTTGGTATATGTAGGCATAACTGTGTTTTGTTAAAAGCATGTCTGCAAAAGCTACTTAATGAAATCTATCTAGACCTTGACATGCAATAATAGCCATTTTTAAATGCAGTGAGCAACTCGTTACAAATATATATATCCTTATATCAATTTTTTAATTTGTTTGTTCTTTTATTTCTTTATTTCTTTTTATTTATTTCTAATCATTCTCCTTTTTTTCAGTTCTTGATTTCTTTTAATTATTTCATTTATTTATTTTAAATTACATTTGGGCATGATATTAAATGGTATAAATACTATATATAATAGAAAAAAGAATAGGATTTTTTAGGTGATCCAACCTTTTGTAAAACATTTTAATAGTTAAAGTTTGATTTTTGTTAACGACACCACTAGAGCATATTGATTTATTAATAATCGGCTATTGGATGTCAAACATTTGGTAATTTTGAAATTTAGTCTTAGAGAAAAACCCACTACTTTTTTCCTTTAGTAGCAAAGGATCGTTTATATACACCATCCCACAGACAGGATAACACATACCACGGCACATACCAATCGTGTTGCACTGGCTGGAACGAGATTTGTGTCTATATTTAGTACATTAGTACAATAATACTGCATACGGCGATGAATGTACTGTTTCATCAAGCATCCAAATTTAAGAATAATAAATTTGGCTTTAGAAATTGATTGTCCCCCTCCCTCCAAAAACGTTTTATAAATTAAAACCAGCATAGATATTTCTACATATATGATATTTATGAATGTAAAAAATTCTATCATATCCAGTACTTGCCTCAAAAATAAGATTTTCGCGTTAAAAATCCCCTACAATTAAATTAGCGCCCTGCCCCATCAAAATCCTAGCTAGAACGCTGCTGGGTTGTAAGAAAAACTGAAAAAAATATTTCTTCATCGAATTACGTCATGATCTATTATTATTAGCAGACAAAACTTTCAAGTTTTGTACTAAAACAAATAGCTGCTAGCATTTAAAAGCAAAATATTTAGCAAAAGTTAAGTTTCCGATTTTAAAGGGCATTCCAAAGTTTTCAGTGCAGTTTTCTCAGATTGAAGTGGAAAGGAGATAAGTGGTTCTGGCACTAACCCTTCGATATGTCCGACGCCATATAACCGTAAATAAAATGTGTTGAGTGCGTCGTTAAATAAAACTTTACCTTCCTTTAGACCTTGGCCCCAACTATAACCCCCCCCCCCCCCCCCCCCTCCCACAGGGATTTTTCAAAATGAGTATATCTTTGAAGTCTATCCATAGACATATTCAAATCAGCTTGTCTGCAGGCAATCTGTTGGTGGGTGTGCCTGTAGGGCACGTTTGAGTGTAGGCACCCTATTTATTTTTAACAGGGCAAATTTCTGATCAAGGTAAATGTTCCACATAATTTTCAAAAATATTTGAAAATAATTCTGGACTATATCACTGCTTTTACTTTAAAGCTGGGTTACTGGTGAATGTATTCCACCAAAAACTAATACATTTTTGGCATCTGACTAAGTATAGTGAGTCAATGAATTTGAAATGTCCTGAGTATTACAAACATAGTATATGAATAAACTACCTGGCAATGTTGAAGTTAACATGCATACATATTTTGAACAGGTTTAAGACCAAATTATGAATGCTATTCATGCTAAATTACATGTTCACAACAAACCACAAAGCAATGCAATATATGTGGTATGGATATAGTACTGGGGGTATACTCACCAGCAAAAGTTACACAAATCCCGATATACGTAATTCTCTATGTGCATGTGTATATATGTTACAGTCAATCTGTGAAATCAGTCATTACGCGTAATGCCTTAAAAAATCAGTCACTTCGCGAAGTTCCTGTGACCACCAGGCAATACGCGAAATGACTAAAAATCCCAGGCATTACACGAAATGACTGAAAATCATGACCAGACATTACACAGAATGACTAAAGTGATTCACGTCTTATTACTGACACTTGTATACAGGCTTTTGGTCTTAAAAGTTGATAAGTTGATTATTGATGTCTTTTCATCCCTGATTAGTTGTAATGGTTCGCTGGTTTATTCTCAAACCTAGCCTTGCTTTGTGTTTATAAGCAAATGGATTAAGACATGGCTACTTGCAGTGGCCTCTTCTAATCCTTGCAGTGGCCTCTTCTAATCCCTTAGTACAAATATGTGATTACAACACCATATGACTTTCATCTTTATAAAACTAAACATGTTTGTGGGGTTTACTCATAAGTTCGCCCGTTCAATTGCTCAAAATCATTTAAAAACCTTTTGGCTGAGCAGTCTTAACTATTTTTGGTTAAATTTTAGAGTCCGGACATGTTTTGGATGCAGTTACTCTTTGTAGACTTAGGTAAAATACAGGCTTCACCGAGGAATCGAAATTCAGCCAATCAGAGCACGGCTCCCACTCGGTGTACTTCAAGTTTACGAAGTGTCTGCTATTTGGTCCGCGCTCGCGTCGACCTTACTAAATGGCTTTATTCCAAATTCCGCCCACCTCAAACTTACCCCCCCCCCCCCCTCCTGCTCCGGAGTTAGTCACTGGCGAAGTCAGAGGCTAAATCCGTGGTGGGCGTGCCTGAACCTTCGTGGATAGGGGCACGTAAAAAGAGTTGCCCGTTGCTCATAAGTTCTTCTGTTGTAACCAGTGCATGATGTCAGAGTCCTATGAAGATAAATTTAAAACTGAGCTGCTTGGTATATTCCTTCTCATTGGTGCCTCATCTATTCTCCAGAGCGACAATGGAAGTGAATTCACAGCAGAGGTTATCAGTGAACTGAAAATTGTGTGGCCCAGGCTGGTTATGGTCCACGGTAAACCTCGACACCCTCAAAGTCAGGGGTATGTGGAAAGGGCAAATGGTGATATCAAGGATATGCTTGTTGCATGGATGGGAGATAATGACACAAATGATTGGTCAGTAGGCATAAAATTTGTTCAGTTCCAAAAGAATTCGAGTTATCATTCATTCAAGAAATGTGGTGGACAGGGATATGTTAGGTGTAACTGTGCTGGTTCTAAGAGATGCGAGTCCAATCGATGCAAATGTTTCAAAAACAAAATTCAGTGTTCTAGCCGTTGTCATGGTAGCCTTGTGTGCAAAAACAAGTGATCTTTCTATACCAATATGTTACTTTCATAATTTGACACTGACTACTTGGTTAATATTCAACTTCATCTTCATCTATTTTACTACAACTTCTGAAATGATTTGATTTGAGTTTTAATTTTTTTTTACATTAAGACTTGTGTGGTGTGGTATTATTTTCAGTCATTTCCTTGTTTGTTCTTAAAATGTGATTTTATCAACTTTTAAGACCAAAAGCCTGTATACAAGTGTCAGTAATAAGACGTGAATCACTTTAGTCATTCTGTGTAATGTCTGGTCATGATTTTCAGTCATTTCGTGTAATGCCTGGGATTTTCAGTCATTTCGCGTATTGCCTGGTGGTCACAGGAACTTCGCGAAGTGACTGATTTTTTTAGGCATTACGCGTAATGACTGATTTCACAGATTGACTGTAACATATATATATACCGTACATAAAACATTGTGATCCTTTTATTATTGTATTGTATTTAATATCTGAGGGCAGCATTACTTAAATATGGTGCAGTACATGCTGTCTAAACCATTTACATGGATATTTTGAATATTTTTATATTACACACAAACATAAAAAGTGAATTTACATACCATTCTAGGCAAGTCTGCATTACATATACAATTTATCTATCTCACAACAGTTCATCTTACAATAGCTAGGTTTTTTTTGTTGCTTTTTGTAATATATTAGAATTGCAGTTCTATTTATATTATGCTTAACTTATGTTTTGGTGTATATAATTGATATCTACATAGAATATTGTAATCAGGCAAATATCTAGCACTATAAAAATGTAACTTTCATTCCCAATTCTCAATCATTTTATGTGACCTAAATATGATATATGTGAAGTTTACAATTTTCTATTTCTACATCCTTCCTTTTATTCTATTAAGTAGATGTTAATAACAATTATAAAACAATATAATATAATATGAGGTATGAATAATTATATACTTCTCAAAATAAGTTACTAGTAAGCAATGTATTAATTTCTATGTATATACACATACTTAGGATTGCCTGAAGCTTTTATTATTAAAAAAACAAATAGACCTGGCTTTTTTTTAACATACTGAGGCTTCATTATTCAAATGTGGTTTAGTATATGGAGTTTATATACAATGTTTACAAATTTATGAAGATGTCTCTCTGTTCTTAGTACCAGCCAATTATAAGTACCTTTCCTCGGCATGTGTGTTAAAACATTTACAATTCATCTATCTCACAGAAGCTTGTACTATTTTTAAAAACAAATTTGTATTTAAATTGTGCTTAATTTATGCTTATGTTTATATAATTGACATCAGATATAGTCATCAGGCATATCTAGCACTTGACTTTCTTTCCTATTTCAGTCTTATCATCTGACTCAAATATAATGTCTATTATGTTCACAATATCTGTAATTCTTTATTTTTCTCAGGGCCTTTGCTCTTGTTCCTCCCTCCCAGCTTCAGTATTTCGTTGGACATTTCTCAACCATTTCTATGTGGTTGAGGAATACCCTGGACTTTGTGATATGACTAATATGAGACCATGGCAATTTGCTCTCTTCCAATTTGCTCTATTGGTACAGCATATTTTCAGGGAATATCTACTGGATGGAAGGTTTGCAACTAATCCACAGTAGCATAATAACAGCATTTGTGGTTTGGCACTAAATTTCTCATGTGAAAGGGGTTATTCCAAGCCACACTTGATCAAGAAATCCATACAAAGGTCTTAAGAGACTGGAAGACCTTTTAAATGAAAAAAAGAAAACTCTGCCCTCAGCTTCTTGGGAAGAGGGTTCTATTTGTGAGACAAAGTACATGTTTCAAATGCAAACCATGTCTGGGGGTGTTGGAAAGTACACAAGAAGATGCAGAAACAAAGATTATACTTTGCTGCCAGTTCACCATCCCAGATACGAAATTTTGTATACACTCAACTTGGCAACAAGAGGCATCTTATAGATGTGCACAGCATCATTAAGGATGCAGGGAAGACACCAACTAGCAATTCCAGCTGTGCTTGCCATTACTGGCTATGATACCAACAGTGCTTTTATGCAGAATGGAAAACTGGAGGTTTTGAATATTCTCAAGCAACACCAAGACTTCCTTGAAATGTTGTTAGCTCATGAAGTTCAGCAAAAATTGATGTTCATATATTTAAGAAGCAGATCATTTCATATACCTTCTCTATGGCAGTGCAGGTGCGAATAACATACAAAAACATCATGACTTGAGAAATATCTGGAAATGTATTTTGCCAAACCAAGGATGATAATATTGAACTACAGTAGAGTGTAAATCAGCCTTCTCCACTCTACTCTACATGTATGTATTCACTGAGAATGCTCTGACAATGCACATAAAGAGAACAAATTGCCAAGTTGTCATTTGGTATCAGTCATGCCAGACAGTCCAGGCTATTCCTCAACCAAATTGTCATATGGTTGAGAAATTTTAGAAGGAACACTAGAGATGAAATAGTGATATTATACTATGAACGCTGATGGACATACTGATGGGAGAACCAGAGCAGAGTCTGGAGAAGGAGAATACCAGAACTTGTGAACATGACAGACATATTTTAATTGCATGAAAATGCAAAGGAATATGAAAGGAAGTCAAAACTTTCCTAGACAATATTTGATGTAGAAACTAATTACACGTATATACACCTGAGCATAAGTTAAGCACAATGTAAATATAACGGCAAATCTAAAAATATTACAAACACAGACTAGTATAAGATGAACTTTTGTGAGATAGATGACTTGTACATGTAATGCAAAAGAAATTATGGTAGGTACACAAAACTGATGCTTTAAATTTTTACCACTGATGTTTAGTAAAGAGGAACATATTCATAATATTGATGCACATACATGTATACTCAACAAAATTAATTACGGGCTAGTAAAATTTCTTATAATATAATTCTTTGTTACTGTCATATTATTTTAGCATGTTTTGGTCATATATATGGCTTCTATACATTGTTTCAGTAAACTTTTACTGGTTATACACGCAAAAAACACTGGGTATTTCACATACTTATGAAAAATATTGAAATGAGCATTAGGCAAGTATGTGTTACACATTTGTTCAGAATGTTTTTTGTTATTGTGTTCCCTCAAACATGTTATTTAAGTCATTAAGTTCAAGAACATGCCACAATGCTGACAACTTTCAACTGAAGAAGTTGTATTTTCCCCCATATTTAAAGAAAAATGCTAGAATATCTATTGGACCTTAATTAATTTTGTTGAGTATAGTATAGGCAGATATACTGAACCATATTTGAATAATGCTGCCTCAATATATTAAATACAGTGCAATTTTTAATAGTAAAAGGTTCAAGCAGCCCAAAATATGTGTAAATATAGAAAATAATGCATTTCAGGCATTGCTTAACTTTTGCCGATGAGTATATCATTATTCATACCACATATTGCATTGTTATTTGGTTTGTTACTATTAACATCTAGTATAGGATGAATATCATTCATTTTGGCCTTATATCTGTTAAATATTTATGTGGATGACAACTTTATTACTATATTTAATTTTTCAATATAGTGTTTTGTGGACACAAAATGTGCAACGGTACCCCCATTCAAATGGTGATATTTCTTTAATCCACGAACATTTTTGCTGCAGACAAGCAGATATTAAATTCATATATAATGAGGTATCTAAAAATACTTGTCTCCAAAAATCCCTAGTGGGGGGGGGGGGGGGGGGGGGTTGGTATCTGGCCCATGGACTACTTCCTTAACTGGCGGCAAACATATGCCAAAATGACATTAAAAATATAATTAAATGAGAGTGTTTTTCCATACACGGGTGATCGAGTCCGGTGAACGGACTCGAGTCTGGCTAGACTCGGTCCATGCCAGAGTACTCGAGTACTCGAGAGTAGATTGTAGATAATACGCTGCAGCCTTCCTGCATGCATGCACATTTATATCAGACTATTTTAGAAAGTCACCTGCTCGAGCCCTGGTATCTGGGTAAATGTAACAGCAAGCAGCTATGCAGGGAGAGAGATACGCCGGGGTAGGTGAATTACCAGGCACCAGAATGGCATCAACGAAGCCTGAAGAAGACGACGTGAGAATGGATACACCACCAAGAAAACACCAAGTAGTGTACGGGGTAGAAGATCATCCACATTTTCTACTTTGGCCTGTTTTTGGATTTCAGGTACACAATTTTTTTTTTTTACGACTTGGCAAAACGTAAATATGCGACTTGTTGTTGTTGTCGAGGTTTACCCCCAACAGGTTCTGTAATTAGTCATACAATTCATTTAATACAGTACTAATGTAGATGTCGAAACTGTTGTAAGTTTTATGAATATATGTAATGTACATGTATTTATTTTGCGAGAAATGTTTGATATATTTAGCCTTCACACTGACTATTCAAAACAAAAGTAGACCAGTGGTCTTCATGGTTGAATGTACAGGGGTGCGTTGAAAACTATGTTTCTGTTTAAAGGAGCTCACTCACGGATTTAGTGGGCCTTGTTTCTCTAAATATACATTACGGTTGTTACAAAAACATTACATAAATTTAGAGGGGGACCCGCGAGTGGTCTTAGCTTTAGTAGTAGCCTATAAAAAAGTATATTTTGAGTTTTATTTCCCCTTGCAATTTTGAGCATTTGAAATGTGACTAAATACAGCAAAATAACCTTTTAGTCATATTTATTTACGGTAAAATTAACTTTTTTACAAAATTTACGTAAGCAGCCTCAAAATTGTAATCAGTGAAAAATTATTAAGTTCAAGCCCTGTTGTTAGTTTGTGTACTGTCCGTAGTTAGTTTCTCTTTCAGTTAATCTACCTCAGCAGGTGATAATTTGTAATTGTTATTTTTATTTATTTATTTATTATTTATTTATTTATTTATTTATTTATTATAATTAATTTTTTGTTAGTACTGTAGGGACAATATGACGCTATTCATATATCTATGGAAAACGTACACAAAAGGGTCCGCTAAATTCATATACTCCCCCACCCCCTCCCCTGTTCAGAAAATGCACTGTTCGTACAGTACTTAGTATGTATTCCTCCTGTTCCAGATGGTTCGGTAATATGGATCAATCAAATACATGTACTTATTTACCGCCTATATACATTTTTGCTGTGTATATAGCCAGCCCTCGTTAGGCTATTTTTAAAGCATAGGGGGGAATATTTATGATGCCAGGGACTGGCATGTATAAATCTCAACTGAAGATTCACAAACAACTGTGGACACTGCCATTCTTGCTGTAACCGGAACGCGCCGGAAGTGGGTAGTGGTTAGAGGACGTAACTCTGCCTATTTTTTTTCTAGTGAATTTCTGATTGAGGCTATAGTATATAACAAAGTGAATGACTAAAAAAGTATATGTATTTATTTATTAATTAATATTAGCGTTTTTTAATCTTGCAACGCTTCAAGCATCGTTTATCAATACATTTTAGTGGCCCTTATATTTAAATAAAAATTAAAAACAAAGCAAACGAATTTTATTTTTGTACATAATGTTTGATGTTCCGTTATTTGTATTGTATACATTACTGTAAATATAGTATGCCTGACGTCAAGACGCCATTAGGCAACCGCCATTTGCATTTTTACCACTTTTTACAACTAAGAAGAGAGCGAATTTGTTCATTTTAAATGGAAGCTGGTTCGGGGTATAGACCATATGCTTCAGACCAAATACTTGACATATGTGCTTAGGACAGCGTGCTTGAACCTTAAGTGGAATATGATATGAAAAAGAAAGAACAAAAAATATTTCGAGAATCACAGACTGGTCTAGTCATCAAAAATGATTTATTCATAAGGTCAGATGACCATTCTTTGATAACAGGTCAATGTCCGTCTCCAGTTCTTCAGGAACCACACTTGGGTCATATTGTGGCTCTCTCTTTGAGGAACAACAAAAGTCGGCAGAAGATCCGGGCATGATCGGAACATACCGACAACACCCGATTTGTCGTATTAGTTTGGAAACATAAGGCAAGTCGTATATCTGTATCAACGCTTGTTGGTTGGTTTTGGAGTCCACGTGTTTTTCTGACTGACTGCGCCAAGAAAGCATTCCCCTCTCCTCTCGGCTTCCTAGAAAGACAATTGGGTGTTTTTAAAAGAAAGCATATTTTACTGCATGTAATATATTTAAAAAAAGAGAAGATTTGGCACAAGTTGTCTAACTTAAGGGACTTCTTCTGATTTCCAGTGATACAAGACAAGGGATAGTAATTGCATTTTTAAAATGTAAATAATCAAACAATTTTTAAAGGGAAAGTGTATAAAAATAATAATGTTTTTTTTAGTAGTATCTATTTTACTCAGAAAACCTATACTAGTAAATGATAAAACAAAAATTGTTTTGTTTAACAACACCATTAGAGCACATTGATTTATTAATCATCCGCTACTGGATGTCAAACAGTTGGTAATTTTGACATAGTATAGCCTTAGAGAGGAAACCCGCTATATTTTTTCCATTAGTAGCAAGAAATCTTTTATATGCACCATCCCACAGGTAGGACAGCACATACCACGGTCTTTGATATACCAGTCGTGGTGTACTGGCTGGAATGAGAAATAGCCCAATGGGCCCCTTGACGGGGATCGATCCCAAACCGACAGCGCATCAAGTGAGCGCTTTAACAGTGGGCTACGTCCCGCCCCTTGGTAAATGATAAAGACAAAAACATTTTCGCAGTATCACGTGTGAATTGACTTAACAGTGTGTATGTTAATTTAAATCGTTGTGTTTATTTCATGTATTTCTGGTATTACTGAACTATTTATTGTTTAAAGGTATTTCATCTAATCGAATTTAAATTTAATTTGAAAAAGAAGAAATTAAACATAAAATAGACAGGGACACAGTAATGAACCTTGGAGTGTTCCAGCCATTAGTATAAATGGATAAGGAATCATAATAAAAAATCATTTCATTCTATTTCAGATGTAACTTCCTATCTATTAAGGTACGTAAAGTTCTAATTTATAAATTAAGCTTATGACATACGTTTCAGAAAACATCACGAAAATAATCCTTATTATCAAGTGATACACCTATTTGGGTGTACCCTTTTATTAATATAAATTATATTTTTTTCTTCTGACGATGTCAACATTTAGTTTACCTTATGGTTTTAAACAGAGACTTATTTTTTATTATTAATTAATATAAAATGCTGTGGTCGGTGTGGTAAGCACATAAAAAAACCCTCATTAAAAATCAAAAGATGTTACTGAATGTTAAACAAGTATAAACAGACTTAAATGTGATTCTATCATATTTTTCCAGTGGAGGTAATCAGTGATATTTTAAATAATTGTAAAGTCTGTGTGTGTGTGTGTAATAGGTAATTGCTAGGATGATACTGCCCATACCTTTCTCTTGCAGACAACAAAACTGCAGGTTGAGTTTCCATGACAGGAATCGTTAATCCTATCGGATAGAAGATCACGAACACACAATAAGTCAAGCATCTGCACACACACACACACACACACACACACACACACACACACATTCCAAACTTAGAAACACATTTAGGTACAAACCAGGTGCAATGTTATCAAGGATACACCCAACGATTCCACCCACGAGCATTGCAGTTCCTAGTAAGATATTCAACACTTGGTCCAACTCCCTGCTCCCTGCAATCGCAATAGACAGGATTTTATCTGAATTCAAAATACAACATGAGTGACCATTAGATACGTCCACATTTTCATACACTAAAAATTATTATTATTATTATTATCAATATTAATATTATGAATATCAATATTAGTTAGTTGTAGCAGCAGCAGTAGCAACAACAACAAGACTAGCAGTAGTAGTAGTAGTAGCAGCAGCAGCAGTAGCAGCAATAGCAATGGTAGCAGTAGTAGTAACAGTAGTAGTAACAGTAGTAGCAGTAGTAGTAGCAGTAGCAGTAGCAGTAGCAGTAGTAGCAGTAGTAGCAGCAGTAGCAGTAACAGCAGTATCAGCAGTATCAGCAGTAGTAGTAGCAGTAACAGTAGTAGTAGCAGTAGTAGTAGCAGTAGTAGCAACAGTAATAGCAGTAGTAGCAGTAACAGAAGCAGCAGTAGCAGCAGTAGCAGCAGCAGTAGCAGCAGCAGCAGTAGCAGCAGTAGTAGTAGTAGTAGTAGTAATAGTAGTAGCAGCTGCAGTAGCAGTAATACCCGTAACAGTAGCAGTAGCAGTAGCAGTAGCAGCAGCAGCAGCAACAGCAACAGCAGTAGCAGTAGTAGTAGTAGTAGTATAACCGTTTTCACCTGTATCTATCGCATCTGGGTTGCTCTGTATATACTGCGGGACAGCTATTCCGAACATAAAAGACACGCCAATGATCGTGAGATTCCGTAACGATGAAAGATCGCAATACCGTAACGTTGACATTCCAATAGCGGTGATCAACCCAAATAAAACAAATTTAATCCACCAATCACGGGGTCTGGTATTAACGTGAGCACGGCGCCAAATTTGCCTATAATCCCGCAAAGAATCAGTATCACACCAACACACTGAAACACACGTCTGCTTGCAACCTACAGTATTAGAAAATTATAAACAAACTTTAATTCAATGAGCAGTTCCTTTGTAAAAAGAAAGGGTAACGAATATTTGTTTTAACAAATCCCCCCACCCGCCACCTCCCACCTTCCCAGTCTAATATATGGTTTTTATTTCCACACCTGGTTTACACGATAAGATAGAAAACCCACAAAGACTACTGTATAGAGGATACTCCCCGAGTATCTTGTGATATCATAATTTATCAACCATTAAAGGCTTTTGTAGGAGATATCGCCGTCACTATAATTTGCGATATCTCCTGCGATATTCTCCTAGGGGAGGGAGGGTGTCTTAATTTTGACACAAATATTTGAACGGCCCCTTAGGCTGTATCCATTTTCCTTCTTCGATTTGTGATTTTTTGTTATTAAAGTATAAAATTAAAGTTTGTTTTGTTTAACGACACCACTAGAGCACATTGATTTATTGGATGTCAAACATTTGGTAATTTCGACATAGTTTTAATGAGAAAACCCGCCATATTTTTCCATTAGTAGCAAGGCATGGGCGTACATGGGGGGGGGGGGGGTGTTCGATGGGTTCGACCGACCCCACCCCCACCCCCCGAAATCGCTTTTTTTATAATTTAATATATCTGACGTTGATATCTGACATTATTATATTTACTCAACATAGAAATATATGCCCAATATCTCTGCAATCTATTTTGGAACCCCCCTTTTCAAAACTCAACATAGAAATATATGCCCAATATCTCTGCAATCTATTTTGGAACCCCCCTTTTCAAAATCCTATGTACGCCCATGCAAGGGATATTTTATATGCACCACCCATAGACAGGATAACACATACACCGGCCTTTGATATACCAGTCGTGGTGCACTGGCTGGAACGAGAAATAGCCCAATGGACCCACCAACAGGGATCGATCACAGACCGAGCGTTCATTAAGCGAGCGCTTTACCACTGGTCTAAAATATTCATCATCAAATAATAGTCTAATCACTGTTAACCAGCCGAAAAGAAGAGAAATAGATTGTTGGACTTCTTCCCCACATCCGATATTAAAATTTCCACTTCTATGGAACATTAGTTTCCCTTACGGGGCCTCTTTTTCGGTGGTTCGGACGTTTGCATATGCATTCTGGAAAGTCAGCTGTACCGAGATGATATTTAGAGGGAATTTCCTTGATGACGTCATCGAGAAATACCCCATCTTTTCTATCTCCACTTAATGAGAGTTCCAATTTTTTTTTTACGACAAATATCGTAAATCATGACACACTAAGAGAACTTTACGATACCTTCGAAAATCTGTCGTATCTTAAATCTACGACATTCGTATTTTGCTCTTAAATAGCTACGATATGTCGTAGCTAAGATGGCTTCGAAAATACGGGCCCAGGAGCCTATTTCACAAAACATCGTAAATTTACGTTTACGTGTAAAACTTACACCTGTCGTATGTCTACGTCTACGTGTACGTTTACTCCATTTCACGAAGCCGGTCGTAGAAATACTACTAACTTACTTTGCACGTAAATCTACTTCTGTTTTCTTTTGCAGCTCATTTAGCAGAAATTTGACATCTAAAGCCAATTATTAATAAATCAATGTGCTCTAGTACTGTCGTTAAACAAAACAAACTTATAACTTTTAAAAGAAAGAACGAATAAACTTGATAAAGTTTGGAAACCACCGTTTCCGGTATACCAACACATGGTTGTACTGTACCAAATAAAATCCTATAGGCGACACTGTTTTATAAGCACGGGGCAACACGTAATTTCAAATGACGTCACACGCATGCAATTTGTATGGCATTGCCATGACGTTACTGTCTCAGACTTTATTAGAGTCTAGACTCTAAACGTTTTATAAGCACCAGGCCAGATTGTGTAAGGCTACTCACCGACTTCTCCCTAACCAATGACCATTAACGTCTGGCCTAAATTGTCAATCAAGATAATTGCCCAGGTCAGTGGGGCTTGACCCTTAATTGGAATAAACGCTTGCATGCGAATACACTAAGATGAAATGAGCTACCTTTGTTACGGCTATTTCTCCGATATTCCCGCTGTAGGATGTCGTTGCGTTCCCGGCCCCCACCAGACCGGAAATGATGCTGGAGAAGCCCTCGATTGCGATGCCTCTGTTGATCGCATGAGCCGGAGGCGGGGGCGCTTCAGACAGTCTGGCACATGCGTAGTAATCGCCGATTGATTCGATTACCGATGAAATCGATGCTGCCAGCAACCCAATGAAACCGGCCGCACTGACCGTTGGTATTCCAAACTGAACTGAAATAATCATATTTCTTGATTTAAAAAAAAAAAAAAAAAAGTTTAGTATTTAAAATGTACAAGTTTCTTATCAGATGAGGAAAGAAGCGATTTTTCATTCATTCATTCATTCATTCCAAGTTATTTTTTGTGTTTTTGTCCAATTAAGGTTCAAGCACGCTATCCTGGACACACACCTCAGCTATCTGACAGTGAGTTGGTGGTTAGTTGTTAGTGGTTAGTGAGAGAGAAGTCGGTGTAGTGGTTTTACACCTACCCATTAAGTCGTTAAAACTCGCTCTGAGTGTGGGCCGGTACAGGGCTGCGAACCCATTACCTACCAGCCTTATTGTGATTCTTCGATAGCCCGGCGTATTTTATAGTTACAGTCCCGCCCCACCATATCATAACATCATTTACTATCATGCGAAATACAAACAATACTACAGTCTTAATAATAATAAATTATCTTTCTGACACAATGAGTGAGAACATCTTTCGTTATTTTTGGTAACACATCCTGTTATCACACATATACATTTGATAAGAATGTAAAGTCATATGACTGGCAGCTTCTAGCTGATAACCAGATCTCTCCTGCCATATCATCCAACGAAAAAGAGCACAGTAGAAATAAATTAATCTGTATCGTATACGTTAATTTGAAACCGATTCCTTTGCGTCACATCCTATACGTTAACTTGAAACTGATTCCTTTGCGTCATATCTTATATACGTTAACTTGACAGATTCCTTTGCGTCATATCGTATACGTTAACTTGACACTGATTCCTTTGCGTCATATCGTGTACGTTAACTTGATACTGATTCCTTTGCGTCATTTTGTATACGTTAACTTGGAACGATTCCTTTGCGTCACGTCGTATACGTTAACTTGAAACTGATTTTTATGCGTCACATCGAAAACGTTAACTTGAAACTGATTCCTCTAGGACGAAAAAGTCAACTACAAGAGACAGAGTCATGATTTTCGAAGCTATCTTAGCGCTACGATATCGTAAAACCGGCGTAGGGTATGACATGCGTCGTTGTGATGTTATGGCTAAGCTGCTGACGACGGTGTTTTGACACACTAGTGATAAGATAGCTTCGAAAATCTGTAGCCAATGTAGGAAATAAGTTTTAGGTGGAAAATTCGTTTAAATTTATTTTTCAAGATGTGTAAGACATAGAATAGTACCACATTTGTGTCCGTTAGATACCATTTATCTTACAACTCGTTGCTTAAAAACATACCCAACTCGCTTTCGTTTGCTAGATACGTTCAGATTGATACCATTTATCTTACAACTCGTTGCTTATAACACACCCAACTCGCTTTCGTTCGCTAGATACGTTCAGTTAGATACTATTTATCTTACAACTCGTTGCTTAAAAACATACCCAACTCGCCTTCGTTCGTTAAAACATCTCGTTGAAAAATAAATGGTATTTAACATCCACTCATGAAGTATGCTCGCCAGTTGCCTTCATACACACCACTGGTAAGTCGTAGGGTCTTCACGAGTACTCGGGCACTGGCCGAGTCTTGCAAGACACATGTCCATTCACAGGACTCGAGTACTCGGGCAAGGAAAACCACTCTCATTTAAAGGGACATTCCCGAGTTTGCTGCATTGTAAGATGTTTCTGACTAATAGAATATTTCTACGATTAAACGTACATATTAAATATATTTTCTTGTTTAGAATATAGTGTCTGTATATGCAACGTGTTTCAGGTCGTCTTAATATTTGTAAGAAGCCCAAACTATTTTTAGGAAATAAAATGAAATTTAACCTAGTACAAATATCAGAACGATCAGAAACACGTTTAATATACAGCCACTAATATTTTATGCAGAAACATATATTTGATATGTAGTTACAGTTGTCAAAAAAGTCTCTGTTAGTCGATAACATCTTAAAAATTGCAGAAAACTCTAATTACATTTTTTTAAACACCATTTTGGCATATATGCTTGCCGTTTACGTTATAGAGCTATGAAACATATAGGGGAAACAAAAGTTGAATGTGTTAAACGCAATACAATGACACGATTTGACACCAATGTTCAGCGCTGGAAATTAAGATGCATAATGCTATTTTACTTGCTATCATCTAGTATTGGGTACTTGGGTCCGAGTCGAGTTTGACCCTCGAATACTCGAGTCCCAATATTTTTGACTCGTGGTGACCCTAGTAAGTCGCTATGTTTTTAATATTGAAATACCAACGTGGATATGGGAAGTAGAACCACGGCGCGTTGTTAACGACATCCATACTAACATCCGTCCTGGCTCTGTATGCCGGTAACGTAGAGTTAGAGGGGAAGACATCCGTCTCGGTCAGGATATAGCAAAGCAACCAGGATATACCGACTCCTAGCAATATCTAGATGTAAAAATAAATAAATTGCATATGTTTTTTAATTGTTTGTTGTCAAATATTTTGATAGAAGATCACAGGTCGCTTCTGCCGATTCATTTAATGATAGCAATTATAATTTGGATACCTGCAAGTTGTTATTGGTCACAAGGCAACGAGGGAAATGCCTACATCTTTATATACTCACGGAAAAATGATCAGGTGTACCAAATACAATATATGCACTAGTATACAGAATTGTATTTACTTTAAATCTATTCATGGAAATTTCACATAATGATCGTGTAACCATTCTCTTCGCTATTCCAGAGGTGTCCTGCCAATTGCACAATGCGCGAAGCTCGCCTTTATCGTATTTTGATCCGTCTACTCTTCATTGACGTCATTTTGTTTATCACTGGACCGCAAAATTATTGTAGGCATATGCATAAATTGTTTATTGTAAAAACAAAAACAAACCACTTTTGTTGGTCTCTGATCGATGTGAACGTGATGCCACACCTCTTAGATGGCCTCGGATGATGGTATGCCTGAGGTCGGAATGCCACAAACCATTGTTGCTAGACGTTTTCTTGGTCATTAGCAGTGGCGGATCCAGAAAATCCATTTAGGGGGCCCCAATGACATGAGGCGGAATGCCAAGGAAACTTTGGGGGAGGTTTGGAGGGGGATCGTAAATTTTTTTAAATTAAATTAACATATAATAAAATTATAACTGTCGCAAAATTTAGGAAGCCTGGCCCGCCCCCCCCCCCCCTTAGATCCGCCTCCGATTAGTATTCCTGAAAATACCCATTCCAGTCCAAGGTAGCGATGAGAACAGACGTAGTCTCGTGCTCTCTTGAGTTACACCCACCCCCCACCCCCACCACCCCACCCCACCCCCTCCCCTCACCTGGGGGGACTCATAACTTCTTATGAGAACCTTTTGTTTTACATTGCAATATTAGGCTATTCATATAGATGTCCAGGGGAAGATGTAGACAAAACGATCTGAACCTCCCCAGGTCCAGACAACGCTACGCCCCTGGGCCCATATTTTCGAAGCCATCTTAGTCCTACCTACGAAATCGCAAAACTATCGTAGGTTGTGACGTGACTACAGCACACGCCATAATGACGTCATAGCATACGATAGTTTTACGATTTCGTAGGCTAACATTGCTTCGAAAATATGGGCCCAGCTGAAGCCTACAATATGCCATCACATTAGTCCTATATCAGGCTAATACACCAACTGAATCATTTAAAAAACCTGTTACATGATCGCAAAATACGACCACGACCGTCCAACAAAATGAAGTTTATTTTGTTTAACGGTACCACTAGAGCAATTTATTTATTAATCATTGGCTGTTGGATGTCAAACATTTGGTAATTACGACATATAGTCTTAAGGAGGAAACCCGCTACCTTTTTCCATTAGTATCAAGGGGTCTTTTTTATATGCACCATCCCACAGACTGGATATCACATACCACGACTAACCGTCCAACAAATACGTAGTCCTGTTACAATGTCACTGACGTCGCACCAAGCATGGTGTAGCCTTCACGTTAGGTTCGGAAGACAGGAGTGGTTCACCATACTTTTAACAGATAAATAACACATGTATGGCACTGCAACCGTTTTCCCCGAGTGTGTGTGTGTGTGTGTGTGTGTGTGTGTGTGTGTACGTGTGTGTGTGTACGTGTGTGTACGTGTGTGTGTGTGTGTGTGTGTGTGTGTGTGTATATGTATGTATACCCCAGTGGTCACTCATAACAGGAAAAATATTTTCCATATTTTCTCAGCGGAAAATATTCTGTATTGGTCTAACGAACAATAATATTGGACGATTTGACGCTTACAAACCAATGACCTTGTCTGTATTAAATATGACGTCATCACGATTTGGCAAACACAAAATGACGCCATGTAATTTAAAGAGTTTGCGTTTACGGCTCTCTGTTTTTGGTGTTAAATTTTTATCAAAATGTCATTTTAATGCAATTTATTACAGCTTGTGTACCAAAATAAAGATAACTTTTGTTTTTGAAAATTATTTATGAACGTGATTAAAGTTATAACAATACTCATAACAGTGCGTAAAGTGGTTGACATCGTTTCTATACATGTACATGTACATGTATATTAAAAATAAATACTTTTAGAGAAAAAAATAGCTGAGGTAATAAATAAAACAACAATCTTGGTTCCAAAATATTATCAAATTTATGTCCCTCGTGAAATAATTTTCATTTGTCTGAAAATTGTTTCACTAGGGACATAAATTTGATAATAACTGGTAACTCGTTTATTATCATTCATATATATATATATATATATATATATATATATATATATATATATATATATATATATATACTGCACACACGAAGCCAATTTTTACGTTTCGAACTGCTTTCGTTGAGTTTAGTAGATACTGATATGACAAATTTAGATGCTAACTAAGGCTTTTTTTTTCAGAAATAATTTAATGTTTCATTAAATGGGCCATGTTTTCCGAAACAACAACCGCTTACTTGTCATTGCAGTATTTCGATGACAATCGTGTACAGAATTAAGCAGTTGTTAATATCTTCTCAGTCCCCTACCGGTCTATTTGGTTTCGTCTTGGTCCTTCTGTCTGTCTGTCTGTCTGTCTGTATGTCCGTCTGTCCCACATATAGTTCTTCGGACCTTTGTTTCCACAATGCCTCAAGACACTGAGCTAACATTTTGCTTATTGTTTTATAATGTAGTCTTACAGGTGAGGGGTCGAGACGTAGCCCAGTGGTAAAGCGCTCGCTTGATGCGCGGTCGGTTTGGGATCGATCTCCGTCAGTGGGCCCATTGGGCTATTTCTCGCTCCAGCCAGTGCACCACGACTGGTATATCTAAGGCCGTGGTATGTGCTATCCTGTCTTTGGGATGGTGCATATAAAGGTCCCTTGCTGCTAATTGAAAAGAGTAGTCCTCCCTCAATACCTGTGTGGTCCTTAACCATATGTCAGACGTCATATAACCGTAATTAAAATGTGTTGAGTGCGTTGTTAAATAAAACATTCCATCCTTCCTTCGTTCTTCTGTCCGTCTGTCCCACAAATAGTTCTCCGGACCTTTTTTCACAATGTCTTAAGGCACTGAGCTGACATTTTGCTTATTGCTTTATAATGTACTGCTATACAAATATAAAAATGTGTTGGGCCCTGTAGGTTACATGTATTATTGCTTTAGCAGCACTCCCAGAATGCTTGTTGTGTTCTGTGTTTAAACTCACCGGTGCTACTTGAAACAGAGGGTATCTGCTCACGTGACAGCCTTTTAACCTGTTAAAGGCGGGCATCGGAATTTTAATAGCTGACAGAAACAGACAAAACAGCAATATCAGAGCGACAGTCCTGAAAATATATAATATACTAGTTAAAATAAACTCACTATTTCATCACGAAAGGCATATGTATTAAATTGACAAGGAGTGATGAGGTGTATGCCAATGACAGCGTGCTTGAACCTTAATTAAGTTACAGTTAGATGAATTCATTTAAAAATATTTAACTAAATAAAATGCTGTGAAATGAGTTCCTCTTACACTAACAGACCATCTCTTTGGTAGGAATTAAGGCCGCATACACATTGCCACAATGTGTGGTCACTAGTATTATAATAGTTGTGTGGTTATCTGTCAGTGAAATGCCTTTTACACACCCACATCTTTTATTTCCGAATGAACGCGAAACATCACGAAACATCACGAATGCACCGATAAATGTCACTTCGCCTAATTGTATCGAATGTCTCCCATATCTTTCTCTTATATCGTTTTTTGCACATATGATGGGTAGTATATTTCGTGGATAAGAGCAGATCGTTTTATTTTATCAATGAATAGTGCCTAGGTGTTTAGAACGAGGCCCAGCTACCCACCCCCTTCAAGTGCCAATATGGCCACACACAACAATTATTCATGCTCTATGTTTGTATATAGCGTTAGTGGCTATAGCATTTTTATTAATATCAGCAGGCCCATGGATTTTTTTATGTACCCTTTCCTGCCCGAGGGCAACATACCCTAAAATGGACAACCCCTGTTGTCCAGCTGTTTCTCCAAGGATATTTGTTTAAACAAACACGCCCACTAAACCTGGCAGGAGTACACCCACTTTACACAAAAAGCACTACTTTTGCATGAGCCGGAATTATCACGAAAAAGTCTTCAATGTCAACAAGTTACACGTTTGCAAACTGCATGCTCTCCCCTGTCAACTTCAGTATAATATTTTCCAATTCAAAGCTGTCTGCCATGAAATAATCACAGTCAAACGCCAGAGTACTTGCTCGGGCATATTTCCGGCTTTCCAAATGTGAAGATAACTGTGATCCGAGGCCATATATTATCGTGGTTTACCTTGAGAATGGCGACAGTACACGTTCTGCATTTCGTAAAAAATTAAAATTGGTTCTGTTAGCATATGTTTTCCACTTTGTATTGATTGATCAGTGCAGAATTGGATTTATGTTTATTACACAGTTTTCATGGTTCGACCATAGCGATTAAAAAAAATTAAGATTTTTGTTTTGACATGTTATGGTGATATGTGTCGTTGCGTCTTTCATAAATGCAAATCATTCTCAGCTGTTTACACTGTGTTTTAATGGTATTTTATGTGCTTATCTTTATTTACCTTTGCTTGGCGCCAGCAGTCGAAGTGTTTTTCAAGCTAATAATGATAGCTTCCTCAGCAGCATTTGATTTTTAAAAATTGTGTTCTGCAGAAACTTACAGCATGGCAATTCCCCAGTGTGATTCGCTGAACCTGACGACAACCCCTGAGAGAGAGAGATTCCGACCAGGGCGATCGTTGGCGCGATCGTCAGAGGACCGATGAAGCGAAGTATAAACCCAACCAGTCCGGTAAGCCCGATGATGACTTGTGTTAGAGAAGCTAGCATTAGGTTGCCTTGAATCTACAAAACAACAGGTCGACATATAATTATACAGACTTGTGTTAGGGAAGCTAGCATTAGGTTGCCCTGGATCTACAAAACAACAGGTCGACATATAATTATACAGACTTGTGTTAGGGAAGCTAGCATTAAGTTGCCCTGGATCTACAAAACAACAGGTCGACATTTAATTATACAGACTTGTGTTAGGGAAGCTAGCATTAGGTTGCCTTGGATCTACAAAACAACAGGTCGACATATAATTATACAGACTTGTGTTAGAGAAGCTAGCATTAGGTTGCCTTTGATCTCCAAATGTATACAGGTTGTCGGTATAAATGTGGTTTCATCAACAGCATGCTTTTGGATACCATGTTCAAATATGCAGGAAATGATCATGACGATCGTTATCAATGACATCATCATCGTCGTCATCACAACCACTATCATCATCATCACCACCACCACCACCACCACAACCATTATCAGGACCACCCCCACCATATTCACTATCATCACCACAACCACCACCACCACCACCATCATCATCATCATCAGAATCATCACCATCATCATAATCACCACCACCACCACCACCACCACCATCATCATAATCACAATCACCAACAACATCACCACCACCACCATTATTATTATCATCATCAGAATCTCGACCACCAAAACCATTATCATCATCATCATCATCATCATCATCACCATCATTACCAAGTATAAAAACAACATGGCAGTTGGTAGAAACCTACTAATTGGTAGAAACTACAGTTATTTGTGAATCTTCAACTGAGTTTTATGAATAAGAACCTCTGGCATAGCATAAATCCTCTTGTTTGAAATGACCTCAAGTAGGGCTTCTAGATTATGGTAGCCCCACTCCCATGGCTAGTGATATTCAATGTTGGGCTAGTAAATAACTACCATCGCCATGCCCGATGGCTAGCTAAGGTTTTGGGGTCAAATGCTGTATTTAAGTCTATTTTGTAAATGTGAGTAACCTGCCCCTTCTCCCCTCAAATCTAAGCGAATTATAACTATATCTCCTTCTTTAGGTGACATATCCAATTATTCTTATTACCTAAGGAAATGTTTTATTTAACGACGTACTCAACACATTTTATTTACGGTTATATGGCGTCAGACATATGGTTATCGACCACGCAGATTTTGAGAGAAAACCCGCTGTCGCCACTCATGGGCTACTCTTTCCGATTAGCAGCAAGGGATCTTTTATTTGCGCTTCCCACAGACAAGATAGCACAAATCATGGCCTTTGTTGAACTAGTTATGGATCACTGGTCGGTGCAAGTGGTTTACACCTACCCATTGAGCCTTGCGGAGCACTCGCTCAAGGTTTGGAGTCGGTATCTGGGATCCGAACCCATTACCTACCAGCCTGTAAACCGATGGCCTAACCACGACGCCACCGAGGCCGGTTTATTCCTATTAGTATAATTGTATTTACTTAAAGTAGGGCTTATGAATTTTAATCATGGCTAGTAAATGTTTAAAATCATTGCTCCCACGGCTGGTGGATTTTTGTAACAGAAGGCCTGCCTCAAGCGAAACCCGCTGCATAAATACTAGGCCTCATTACAAAGCCAGTTTGTACACCTGGTGAAAAACAAAATGTAATTTGTAAAAAGAACTCCTTACCAACATATTTTAAAAAAGTGTAGTATAAAATTGCTAGTGATACAGACTGAACCCTCACACATGGAATTCGTTTTCCTTATGAACTCTTTATCACATTAGTGATGCAATATGAACCACCTAACATCGAACCCGTTTCCCTTATTAACCCATCACAACGCGTAGGAATACATCACCTCTCGCATCCTGATCTCCCAGGGTTGAGTTGTGTTGCTAGGGACGGATTCTGTAATTAAAGATATAACAGAATAGAATAACCACGTCGCCTCCGGATTAAACCCTACATTCAGTAAAGCTATGATTCCATTAACGCGGTAAGCGGATGCGGCATACGTGATGCGTTCAGTTGCCGCACGAATCGCTACATGGAGCGATTCAGTTTTCCGCATTCGCAGCCATTCGTAGCCGCGTGACAAATCGCAGCCGCAGCCGGACATGTGGAATCACTCTCGTGCGTCTACAAGCAATTCCATTTTTGCCGCATCACGCATCACGCATGCCGCATCCGCTTACCGCGTTAATGGAATCTTAGCTTAAGGCTTGATAAAATAAATAAATAAATAAATAAATACATAAAAATAAATTTATATTTCATCTCGTGAAGTTTGCAATCATATCTCATGAGTCGCACTTGCTCGGCGAGTGTGATATGATTGCAAACTTCACGAGATGAGATATAAATCATATTTGACAAAAAAACATGAAATTTTCTATTTATTATATAACTTTTGGCAAGTTACCTTCATTTTTAAAATGCCACAAGCAAAATAGCTCCGGCTTTCTTACAGTGAAGATAACACTTTCTACAGTGACAATAACACATTTTAGAGTGAAATAGTGAAATTTTCACTCTAAAATGTGTTATCGTAACTGAGTGACTGATAACACTTTTATTTCACTGATATTTTAAGATATTTCACTAAATGTTATATAATAAATATTAATAACGATAGCAATGGTTTGAAACAAAAATGAATAGTATTTTATTTATTTATTATTTTTTGAAGGAGTAGTAAGCAATATTAATGATGGTGTTAGTCGAGAACAAATTATGTTTATATTTTCATCCTCAAGACGATGTTTTACGAACACCCCTGAATGCACTCAAACAATCACGAAGTAGTTTAATTTCTTACCCGATGGACAGCGCCATTTTTCGAGAGCCATCATGGCTATAATCGGTGGTATGAACGTGTGCGACGATCCTTGAATGATGGGCAACCTGCAGTCGTGATAAATTAGTATTTAAAGGGGTTTTTCAATTTGTAATCTAAAAAATCATAATGACAATAATTATACAAAAATATATAATTCTCGAAAACCTCTAAATATAGAACAGTATTACAAAAAATGCCATTTTAGAAATAGTGGGGAAAATAACGATTGTAGATTCTCCCTGCACAACAGGGGGCGCTCCTGACTTGGGTCCATATCTGGAAATGTTTGTAATGGGTCAAGGTATCTATGTGCCAAGTTTCATGTCTTTAATCAAAAGTGCACAATTCAGACAAAAATTGGGAATTAATTGACCCACTAAACTCCCGTCATTATTTAGACATGACGCATTCCTCAAACATGGAAGAGAGTCTATCTCATAGCTTATCAAACACACTTTGCTAATAACGGTCGGTGTCGAATCAATCTCCGCCCGTGCTTTAAATAGTGTCAGAGAAAATCCGCTGCCGACACAAAACAGTAAACGTTTGATTTGTTTAACGACATCACTAGAGCACGCTTATTAAGTAATCGTCGGCTATTGGATGCCAAACGTTTGATAATTCTGACACTTCAGGTCCGTAGCTAGTGGGGGGGGCGGCAGGGGGGGGGGGGTATTGCCCCCGAAACAATCAGGCTAAAAAATCATAGAAACTTAAAGAAAATTATCTTCTTAACCATTTAAGGAGTTTTAGACTATTAACTACTCAGTTGCCCCCACCCACCCCAACAAAGAATCCTAGCTACGGCCCTGCACTTAGTCTTTAAAAACCTCCGCTAAATGTGTCCATTAGTAAAATTGAAGGACTTTTTATATTCACTTTTCCATATGCCACAGCCTTTGATATACCAGTCGTGGGTCACTGGTTGGGAGTCGGGACGGGGAATAAAACGAATGGGTCCGCCCAGACGGTTTGATCATACAGCCGACTCACACCTGGCGCTACCTGTTTAGTATGTGCGTGATTAGATTTAATATGAAGATTAACAGTACAAAAGTCTATCAACATTTAATTGTTCACCAGACAGCAAACGACTGACCTAATTCCCAGCGTGTCCTGCAGAATCGTCGATATTCCGCACATGACGAAAGAGATACTCATCAATTTGGCGCGAACTTCCACCAAGTCGTCTGCACAGATGTAGTGCGTCACCAGAAACGCCGTGGACAACGACCCACAGATACACAGTATTGCTTGCTGCAATACAATATTGAAGTAGTTGTATCTATACATAAAGTCTAGAAAACGTTAAGGAGTTAAAGCAAGCATGCCTAATTTGCATAAATTTAATATGGCTACTACGAAAAGAAGTATTCCATTGATTTGATGTTAACTCACAGTATATTTTTCTTATGGATGTAAATGAAGGAACATAAGTGACAAGTTGCTGATGTAGGTTCTTGTATTTTACTTTTCAACATTAAACATGACTAATAAGTTAACAATATGGTCGGCACCTACCCATTATTTTGTCACATGATAAATTATAATCACTAACTGCTGATATAATAATCAATAGATATGTTTGTTGGCAGACCGGGTATCAGCTGGGGGCATCAATTAAAATCCGTAGCGTTTCTTGATTGCTGCGATTTAATTTAACACTAATTGGTCTGATTGCTAGCCCCGAGTACCTAAAGTCTAAGTTATTGCATAATCGACAGGTGACATAACAATTAACTGAATCGTAAATAAACAGCTAAAATATAAATTACATTTGAATATAGTTTTAAATTTTACACTGTGACAATATGAAAACATCTAAATAACTTTTTCAAGCGAAACTACACATCTTAGCACAGAGAAGCCGAATATACGAGGACTGATAAACAAAGTTGTCGTCGCAACTAGATGATGTATGTGTCTCGATCCCTCTGAAGGATACTTCCTCCTCAACAGCGGAAATGACATCATCATTAGTGGTCACTCCTTTTTCAGGTTAAGAAATAGATAGAAGTCAGCGGTGCTGAATTTGGACAATAAGGTGGGTGATCGGTAAGTTGAAAGCCACAGTCATGCAGTGCAGCCACGGTAACCACCGACATATGAGCGGCTGCAATGACCTGGTGAAACAGCACACCTTTCGTGAAACCTTCGCACGTCTGTCATGTCAGGAGGTTCTGAACTCTTTCTTGTGAGATGCCTACTCCAATTGCTCTGTACTGGGTGGTTAGCCACCAGTCGGGCATAAACATATCACGCACACGGTCCCTTCTTAGTTAGATAAAGTTGCGTCCATTATTTGTACAAATCCAATATGATAGCCAAATGGGTGGTGGGTGGTGGGTTGGTGGGGGTGGGGGATGGTTAGTAAAGTATGTAAAGAAACAGAATAAAATACCAACATCAAATTCTGAAGAGACACTGAATTTTATCCCAAAATTAAAATTTACACACCTGTGATATTTATATTTTTGCATAGCGTTATACTATGGTTTAATTTTTATGTCGATGCTGATCATCACTTCAATTTCGTATTAACCTTAGTTTTACACCTGATAGTTGATGCATTTTTCATACTGGGCTTAAGCATTCATTCGTTCGTTCTCACTTCATGTTTTGACTTACCATAGTTTGACACCCAATAGCCGATGTAGTTTACGTGCTGGGGTGTCGTTAAACATGCATTCATTCATTCGTTCATTCGTTCGTTCGTTCGTTCAGTCGTTCGTTTAGTCGTTCGTTCATCCATTCATTCATTCAACCATCATCAATATTCTGAGGTCCAGTTTCTAGTGTTGGTTAATATAACAATGATCGTCTCTCGACCCGAATTTGGATTACGAATCGTCTGCGTCGTTAAACAGTAACGTGCAATCAGGCTGGCTTCATGTTTGACAAGAAAAACCAAAATATGCAAGACCACCAAATATTTCAAATGGTTAGACAACTCTTTATAGACGAGACACTAGATAGCTAGATTCATGGAATCAACCACTATTTTGCCTCATGCCCATTTGACTCTGCATTGTGCAGAGATACGGTCTCGATTTAAAATGAACGAAATTAATTAAAATAAAAACCAAATATAATCAAAACAACATTCTCATTTGTTTGTATACAATATGCTCCATATATCTAAAACAAACGTGTTATTGATTTTCTTCCAACAAAATATATTTTGTCCAGATCCACCGTATTGACAACATAAGTGAAACATATGCCTTCAAATGTTGGACATTTCAAAACTTTATATGTAAACATATATAGCTTTTGAGTTACATTTTTCCGTCGGTACACGACCTAAGACATAATATCAATTTGATATAATGGTTTAAGAAAAATACATAACATAAATATGCATGATATTCTAAGTCAGTCCTAAAACAATTGCCAAATAATAAAGAAAGTTTGTGTACCTGAAATCCAAAAACCGGCCAGAGAAGAAAATGTGGATGCTCTTCTACCCCGTACACTACTTGACGTTTTCGTGGTGGTGTATCCATTCCGACGAGGTCTACTGTCGTTGATGTCATTACGTTGTCCACTTTTTACCACAGTACTTCCCTTTCAAGTAACCGTGTTTGACGTCCGCGATCCACTGATCCGCCATGCTAGCGCATTAACGGTGAACGCAACCAGTGCAGCTTAAATTTGCATAATTATGCGCAACCCAAGCCACTGATGAATTTCACGAATAATTTACTCTAAAACAACATTGTCATCTGGCTTTAACTGGGATGTATGCGCCCACTGGAACTGATCGAACACTGGAACTGATCGAACACTGGAACGCTTCTCGTTTCGACAGCTTGCATCACCAGGTTGGTTTCTATTTTAGCGAGATTCCTTGCCTCCACGTAATTTCTCCGGCTGACTATGTCGACTTGTTTCTCCGTGACTCGTATGACGGCCATTCTGCAGAACGCCACGGTTGTTCTCGTTAATCTCTACATGTCCGAGCTTGTCCTAGCAGCACTGGCAGATTGACAGCCCCACTCTGAAAAGAAATAGGAAGCGGGGTCGGCCCCTACTACTCTTTTCTAGACTTTATTTTGTTTTATATTGATACCATCTCGTATCCTTCAGAGTCGGGCCCGTCCGCATCACTATACCAACCCATGTCGACTGGTTGATTCTCTCTCTCTCTCTCTCTCTCTCTCTCTCTCTCTCTCTCTCTCTCTCTCTCTCTCTCTCTCTCTCTCTCTCTCGTTCAGACGGGTCCGGCTTCTCAAGATCTGTATCTCAGCACAGCACTACACCTTCACCGTCTAATATCTGTCAATCTAGGGTCAACATCTAATGACTGTCAAGCTAGGGGTTTTCTTGATGGGATGCAACCCATCTCGTCCCTACAAACCGTGCACCTTAACGGCCTTAATGAGGCCACTCACGTGGACATATAAATCGGATAAAACACCTTGACCTGGTCAACACCTAGGAGCAACCAGTCGTATGTCTTGAAATTGTTAACACATGTACGTGTGTTAACAACCCATGTGTTAGCAAAAATATCGCATGGTGTTCTCACCAACGGGTGTGTAAGAAACACATTTGTTACACACCCGTTGGTGAGAACACCATGCGTTATTTACGAGATAAACATCATCTGACGTCAGATTGGAGGTGTTTATCGTGCATTTAACACAGCTAAATGACATTTCAAACCGAACGCGTTAGCGTGATGTTTTAAATGCAACATTTAGCAGTGTTAAATGCACGATAAACTACAACCAATCTGACGTCAGATAATGTTTATCTCCATTCTATCATGACTAAAACGTGTTAAATGTTAGAACTATTTTTAATCCGTTGAGCAAAACGTAGCAAATTGGCTAGACACGGCCATTTTGTTGGATTTGGGTCAGCCTTTAAACTCTAATATTTTATCTGTATCACCATGTTGGTAATTTATTAATCATGTTTGATGTTTAGAAAATAAAATACAAAAAACTACATCGCCAACTTGAGACTTCTGTTCATTCATTCAAATTCAAATAACATTAAACAAATTATGCTGTGTTAATTGGTGGAGATCCGATGGCAAGATTCAGCACTCTCACACTGAAGCCGGCTAAGAAGCATTCGTTCAAGCACAAAGAATACAACGAAAATCTACTTATTCTACAGCCACGACATATTTCAATTCTATATTACCTAATGTATGAGTACAACAGCAATATCTACATCGACCTTCAGCTAAGCGAGTACAATGAACATCTACCTGACTACAGTGTAGCGCCCACAACACAATCTACATGATGCTTCTGCAGCCAAGTACAGCTCAGTATAACTGGACCAAGTATAATTGATACGAGCACAATCTTGCGAAAAAGAACTTTTTCTAGTCAAGATTTGACAAAAATAGAACTTACAGAACTGTTGGACCGACAGAAGTGCATCAATATTCGTGTCAACGAAAACCCAAAATCCGGACGACTAGCACGGAATTCTACACAATGGAACTTCCCAAGCGACACGGTCTGTCAAAACGGTAAGTGGTTATTTGGCAAACGAATTTGTGAATGTCATGCAAATCTATGTCCTTTACCAATGTTCTGTTTAAAATGTTCTTTTCTAAATGCTAACTCAAATGTACATGTACTTATGTCAATATCTATGAATTGTTATTATTAATTATCATAACAAGTAAATTAAATTTAAAATGTAAGCTTGGCATTCATGTAGCCAAAAACCATGTATGCGTTTATACAGACGACAATACCATCACCGACTGTGACTGGATTCGAACTCAAGATGCTCATTTACAATTGCCGCAGAAAACGTGAACGCTAACCAACTGACTCAACGAGATTAGATAAAAGCGAAACACTTGTCTAATAGATGGGTTTGTTTTGTGATACCACATTTCGGACGCGGGACAACTATTTCAGGCACTGTATACAAACTATCTAACAAGTTTATTCTCTAGACACGAGGACGTGTCATTTCTTCGGGTGGTGGATAACTGTCACGGTGCTAAACTTCAACTTTATAGCAATACGAATTATATCTTTATTTTTACAAGTGCATTACTTAGAATTAGTTAACTGATAATCTGACGCCTGCCATTGTATCCACTTAGTGACTTGCCAATCAAACCAATTAGTGTCAAGACCTAATTATATATGTAACGGGTAATCTGATACAATGCAATTTAATTGTTGCCACCAGCTTATCAGCTAAGGACTAAAACCCATGGCAATTACGAGTCAACAAACATGTCTATCTTGTAAATATTCGTCTTTCCATACATGAAAATATAGAGACCCAGAGATAGACCGGGAAGGTGAGACCCAAAGGGAGTCTCTTGGGGTCTCAGTCGTAATGTCAACTCTATCGTTCACCTAAGAGCTTAGACATATATATGTTATCTGTATTACCCAATCTGATTAAAATTAGCTCTACTGGGTCTACCAGTAGATCTAACAGCATTGCGTGGACTTCAGTTCAATTCTTTATTCACTCAGAGCATATACATGGTACATGAGGTAATATAATAATATAATATTTACAAAGTGAGCAAGTTACAAACATATACAGATAACATTTGGAGAACAAAGTATAATAAATAAATAATATAGTAAATACATGTACTCATGTTCACTTCTAGATCACATTCTTGTTAAATCTTGTTTAATGTAAACACATAGTTTTATTAATACATGTTTACTCTGCTTATTAAAAATACATTCATTTTTTTTAACATTTGGCTGTATATAATAATAGATAAATATAGTACTCTAATATCATTTAGTGCTAAATACATTCAAATAAGAAGTGAAATTCGTCACCAATACAATCACTGTTATACATATATTACATAATCTTTCTTCCTTTGGTAAATGAGTCCATCTTCCTATTTCAACGGTTAGTCTGTGGTTAGCAAGTCTAAATCTGGTAAATAATGTCCAGGTGACATTTCATCTATAAATAACAATTTAAATATCGACCAATTACACTTCGCCTTTTATAGCGTTATTCGGGAGCATACAAATTCTAAAAATATCGAACGAGACTATTTATGCAATAGGCTATACCATCACGGGTTTTTTTTCGTCTTGAAACTAATTTTGTATAATCCCGAATGTTTTCAAATTCTTTTCAAATCACTGGCATAATTTTACAAGTAAGGTTTTGATTGGTCGAATGAAAGGTCAACTGGACATGAGCTCCAACGGGCTGCTGTTAGATCCACATGTAATAGTGAAGCCAATTTTAATTAGATTGCTGTATTACCATGTTGGTAATTTATTAATCATGTTTCATGTTTGGAAAGTAAAATACAAGAAACTACATCACCAACTTGAGACTTCTGTTCATTCATTCAAATTAAATTAGCATTAAAAAATCACGCTGTGTTAATACATTCGCTACATTTAGTGTCAAACTGGTTAAACGCTAACAAAGAAACAAACTTTGAAAGTCTAACAATATTTAAGTTTTTATAAATTATCCATCCGAGAATACAAACAAACTGACACCTAAAGGAACTAGCAATAGCATCATATTAATTTGAAATATTCAATCTTCGAGTGAGTCCATGATTTGTTTCCATTCTTTGGTTCTGGGATTATTGTAAGGATATCTGGCCAATTATACCATATGCAATCTTCTAGCATGGGCCAAAAAGATCTGTTTCTGCCAACTGAAGGCATGCATTTAACTTCTGCGGATTCGCTCTCTATATCCTGTATTATGCCAGGATATACATTACCTCCGTGCTGGACATGGCAACACTGTCCAATGGGCGTCTTAGCTGAAACAGGTGGAGATAACTCTATTCCAGATGGCGCGACGATCGACAGGGTCCCAGAAACCTGGTTTGTCTCTGACTGGCTTCAGGTTATAAGCGACCAACTGGGTGACTTGAAATTACGTATCAGTTTGTTTTAACAGTAAAGTATCAGAATGTGTTTTGTTGCATTTTTCTTAATGTCTATCTAACTGGGAAAAGGACATAAAAAAAAAATTGGTGTGGCAAAGTTGAGTTTTTATGCGGCAAAGTGTACCCATGCACACGTTTTTATACAGTGTCAACACGAACGCATTGCGTATTATACAAAATATATATTTATTACCTTTACTGTTAATGTCTTTTCCACCATATCTAAGTATATAAAATACTAGACTGCCCTGTGTAGGAACGTCCTGTATAGAGCCGTCATCACTATATACATATATATATTTTTTTTTTAATACTACACACCCACACGTTATACCATAGACGTCCCAAACTCCGTTCACCTAACAACAAAAACACAAATACGATATTTACGGAAATATTATTCTACATTTTTCAGCTACGATACGTGAAACAAAATAGACTTTAATCATTTAACGTAAAAAAATCAACAATTTAGATGTAAAACAAATCCATTCTAGTAAACAAAAGTGAAACGCCCTACAGTAAACAGGAAAAAGTGCGACGTTTCTAACTGCGTTCGGGCGCATGCGTTTGCAAAAAGTATCTTAATGCGTATGTGCAGTTCATTATTTTCCATTTTTAAGACAACTACATGAAAAAATATATGTTTCTTAATTATGCACAGTTGCCGAACACTTAATTTATTCAATTTTTTTAAAGGAAAAATTCAATTTGTCAAGCGTTCTGGTTCGGTCCGCGTTTTATCAACACACATCGCTCACACTTAATGTCAATACTGATAGGCATTACGTCCATACCTGCGCATAGTGTGTAAAATATATTTTTTTAATGAATTGATTCTAAATTAACAAAATTTATATACTCAAAATTATTTACAACTGTTACGAATGGATTATGAATACTGTTCACTACAATAGAGGCACAAAAATGTAGCATACCTTTTGCAGATCGAATATAATAATTGAAAACAAATTCTAACAACAGGGGTCCTAAAAATCAAAAAAATTAAATTCTTTGGCCTTGTTGATCTGGCACGTTGTGAGGTCATGTGACACGCATCGAATGTTAATTCATCTTTCTCCATTTTAAGTCAATTTCTACCCCATATGGACCCCATATCGGTAATTTTAAGGAATAAACAAAAACGACTTAGTAAAATTAATGGTTTTAGGGGTTGGTAAAGTTTTGTATTTAGATACTTACTTTTCTCAACTTTATTGTTTATAAAAATGTTCCTGAACTGTGAAGAAAAACCTTATAAATGAACGACATGCCGATGACAACAAATCGGATGTCGACTGCGCGAACCGTGCCCGAGAAAACAAAGTGAACGGAATTTGAAGTATAACGCAGTTAGGGACGTTGACGATATATAAAAACAATCCCGGCTTTTCATATATATTTTTTTGATTATTATCCACAATATATATATTTTTTCTTTATTATTACTGACTTTCCCCTCATATCTCAGTACACGTGTAGACAAACGTTAACTGGTAACCATTCACTGCCGTGTATACTATAGACCGTCATGTTCAGAACCGTGCTGTGTAGGAACGTCCTGTACAGAGCCATCATCACTATATATTTTTTTTAATACTCGCACACGCACACGTTAAATATATATTCTTTTTTCCCCGAGTATTATCCAAAATATACATATATTTTCTTTATATACAAAATATATATTTATTCCCTTTACTGTTAATGTGTTTTCCACCATATCTAAGTATATAAAATACTAGACCGCCCTGTGTAGGAACGATACAAAATATATATTTATTCCCTTTACTGTTATGTGTTTTCCACCATATCTAAGTATATAAAATACTAGACCGCCCTGTGTAGGAACGTCCTGTACAGTGCCGTCATCACTATATATATTTTTTAATACTATTATCCACAATATACATATATTTTCTTTATTATAACTCCCCCCCCCCCCCCCCCCCCCCCCCATATATCTCAGTACACGTAAAGACAAAGGTCAACTAGTAACGACTGGTAACCGTTCACTGCAGCGTATACTATAGACCGTCCTGTGCAGAACCGTGCTGTATAGGAACGTCCTGTACAGAGCCGATAAGGTTTTGGCCCCTTATGATCGTGGTATAACAAAGAATGACAAAGCAATGAAAAAATACAGCTATTGTCCGAGTTTGTTGGACCCTGACGAGTGACGCGCCACCTGTTTTATTATCTCCCCTGTTCTGAGCTAAGGCGCCCATTAGTTCTGGACCTGCTGTCAGGTTGCTGAAAACTTTTTTTCAGACGTTTTCGTTATGACATCTCGGGAAGTCGACTGTGCACTGGGCACGCTTTTACAACTATCATTTGTGAAATTGTGACATGCAGTGTTTGGTTTAAAACAGTTACAAATATTGGGCGAACTGTAGAAATAACTTAATGTTCGAAGATATATTTCTCATGGCATTCGTTTACTACAAACAATTTGGTGCAAAGACATGGTGCCTTTGATGGGTTTCAATGTTGGTGGTGTGCTGATGGCATCTATGTCACAAGCTTCTATATAAAAGGCAGTGACATTATGAAGACGGCCTTGCAACATATCAGAGAGAACTTTGGCATTAGCAATATCATTTCCTTGTGAGACCAGAGTGTCTGCTGTTCGTTTTACAACGCCCCCAATACCATTTCCATGGCCGGCTTTAGTGAAGATCCAGCAAGAAAATTCAAATCCATACTTATGAATGACTTGGCTGAGTAGGTAGAAGCTGTATTTTGACCTGTATTGTGTAGTCGGTCCATCACTTATGAAGTGAACAGTGTTTATGTGTGGCATTGTTCTTTGGATGCGGTTCAGCACTGGATGCAAATGTGCCTATATTGCGGAAGGACTGTGATTTGTGTTGTCAGATATTGTGCAAAATGATTGTGTTTCATCTTTCGTATACACTACTACTGTATGCAACGAGGCTTGTTCCCTGGATCCCCCAAAATGCATGCCTTGGATTTCTTGCGATAATTTACATTAATAATTTTCAGAAAAATCAACATGGATTATGACTTCATTTTGACCGACATTCTCTTTAAGATTCTTGAGAGTGATGAACTGGTGCCGGATGTTGTATACGTGCTCACAAACTTTCTGCTTTATGATATCTGTGGTGTCTTCAATATGCTGGTCAACTGTCAGTTGAACTTCTTCCTTTATAGTGTTGTTAATTTTCACTTGTTTTCCATCTCTTAACATTTCTTCAATACAATTTATCCAGTTCCATATACGTATTGGTTTTGCTGGGTTTGTTGGCTCTATTTCAATAATGTTATATTGTTTACAACAGAGCAGGGTTTGGGTTTTTGGGGTTTTTTTCTAATATTACATACCACTTTTTCACATGCTTTTTCTGGGCTTTTGGTATCTAATAGTCCTAAGCTGTGCTCAATGTTATTTCTCATGTTCTTGTGTAGTTTGCACATACATGTAATTTTTTGCCGCAACCGTCATCTGTACAGTAAAGAATGTAGAATATGAAATGCGTTCATGTGGATACTCCTCAATAAAAAAAAATTATGCAAATTGAGAAGCGAGTCATTCAGATATCGGTTCTGCTTTTTAATGCATTTTAATGTAATTATCTGTTTTTCCCCGGCGCCATGGTACTATTAATATCTCTGTTTAAAAACTGCATGACCTTTCTTTTCATGTTTATTCTCCGGACAGCAGATCTGCCATTTCTTTCATATCTGCAAGTTTCATTTCTGTATGCGTTTGTGTATAACCGATATCTGCTTATTCCAGTGAGAAGAGAATACTGTCTCGTTAGTCTATATCGCTTCAAGATGTCGTTTGAAACTATTCTGGACACAATGCTTGCTTCTCCCCTTCTCCTTTTTGTTGGTGAAACGTTTTCTTTATTTCCTTGATAATAACGTTGTGGAGTAGTAATGAATTTCTTCTGACCTTGTCCTCTTTTGGATGTCCAGACTGGAGGCGCTGCCAACGTTTCTTATATTTATTCATCAGCACTCCTTTCTCTTGTAGAACTTTTCGCAGCTCAGATATAGTCCTATAAGCTTTCGCTCTATCTCTTCTAACCTTCTGACGTCCTTGTCTGGTATGTACATTTGGGTTCCGGTTTATACGGGGTTCGGGTACGTGATCGGGCAATGTAAGACTATTTGCATTCATGAACTGGACACCATTTTCTACCATTCGTTTCAGCTGTCTCGCTTTACGTTTCTGAGTTGGCCACCGTCGCCTGGTAATCCTTTCTTCTCTTACAGGTGTCTTGGAAAATATCAAATTGACCTCTTTTTTTTCTTTTGTATCTTTCTTTTTCTTTTTGGAGATATCTCGAATGTTTCACATGGTCTGATTTCAACGAGTCTCTATACTTTTTTGCCCTTTCTGCTGCAGTGAGAGCCATCACTCTTCTGGCTTCAGTCCAGTGGTTTCGTTGACTCTTTATGTACGAAGACCGGCCTCGGTGGCGTCGTGGTTAGGCCATCGGTCTACAGGCTGGTAGGTACTGGGTTCGGATCCCAGTCGAGGCATGGGATTTTTAATCCAGCTACTCCTAACCCTGAATGAGTGCTCCACAAGGCTCAGTGAGTAGGTGTAAACCACTTGCACCGACCAGTGATCCATAACTGGTTCAACAAAGGCTATGGTTTGTGCTATCCTGCCTGTGGGAAGTGCAAATAAAAGATCGCTTGCTGCTAATCGGAAATAGTAGCCCATGTAGTGGCGATAGCGGGTTTCCTCTCAAAATCTGTGTGGTCCGTAACCATATGTCTCACGCCATATAACCGTAAATAAAATGTGTTGAGTGCATTTCTTTCTTTATGTACGATTTCAGCAATTTTCATTCAGTACCACCATTATGTAAAACACAGAAAAGAAATAAATAAATAAACAGAGCTGATCCAAAAATGAATTAATTGTGGAGGGTGGGGGGGGGGGGGGGGGGGGGGTAGCACCGTACAGTAATAAATATGGTTTTGCCTGATGGGTCTGAAACATATTTTTCACTATGCATAGCATGAATGATTAAAATGCTATTTTATATTTTGAGTGGATAGATGTATATGCAATAAACAATTCTGGTAACAGCCCTTATAACACAATTAACTTACTCATTTACATATATGTATATGCAGTTATGGTTACAATGTAATAAAACGTATTCATACATTTCACCGGCCTCGGTGGCGTCGTGGTAGGCCATCGGTCTATAGGCTGGTAGGTACTGGGTTCGGATCCCAGTCGAGGCATGGGATTTTTAATCAGATATCGACTCCAAACCCTGAGTGAGTGCTCCGCAAGGCTCAATGGGTAGGTGTAAACCACTTGCACCGACCAGTGATCCATAACTGGTTCAGCAAAGGCCATGGTTTGTGCTGTCCTGCCTGTGGTAAGAGCAAATAAAAGATCCCTTGCTGCTAATCGGAAGAGTAGCCCATGTAGTGGCGACAGCGGGTTTCCTCTCAAAAATCTGTGTGGTCCTTAACCATATGTCTGACGCCATATAACCGTAAATAAAATGTGTTGAGTGCGTCGTTAATTAAAACATGTCTTTCTTTCTTTCTTTCTTTCTTTCATACATTTCAATAACTTCATAAAAATCAATAATAGATGTGTAGCCTACCGAAACACTAACAATAACGTAAAATAATTACAACTTACAAATTTCATATAAATTTTCCTTTGACACTATCAAATATAATATCTGTATCTTCACCGTAACGGTTCGTGGCGTGACGGTAAAGAATGTGACGGTGAAGACATTTTTCGGTAATAAATCGGATATATAATATCATTTCCAAAATGCTGTACTACGGTCGTGCCTTTCTCGACACCTCTACAGTAACGATCGTACACGTTTTTCGCTCGATGCGCGGTCGGTCTGGGATCGATCCCCGTCGGTGGACCCATTGGGCTATTTCTCGTTCCAACCAGTGCTCCACAACTGGTGTAACAAAGGCCGTGGTATGTACTATCCTGTCTGTGGGATGGTGCATATAAAAGATCCCTTGCTGCTAATCGAAAAGAGTTTCCTCTCTCAATATCTGTGTGGTTCTTAACCATATGTCTGACGCCATATAACCGTAAATAAAATGTGCTGAGTGCGTCGTTAAATAAAACATTTCTTTCTTTTTCTTTGTCTCACTTTTAAAAATGCATTATGTACGGTAAAGATGCAGAATAAACATACGATTATACTTTGGAGAACTTACCGTAACTTGTGACAACATCCATTGATGTTTTGATGCTAAGGTCTCACTACACAGATCACTTCTGGGTGAGAGTTCATTCATCACGGTCCACTATAGTTCCTAATTGTGACACAATGTTATGGTTCACATATTTACTTCTAGGAATCGGTGAAGAATTAAAACAATATGTATGTTTAATGGTAAGCCTTCTGGCTGTATTTTACCCATGTTATTTTGTAATATTGTGCATCGACTTTTTGGGACATGGGTGTACAGCGCAAGAGACAGCCTGAGTGAATCGGTTAATGAACCACCTGTTCGGAACGGTACTACAGCCAGATGCGGTCATATAGAAAAACACTGAGACGGAAATGTTCTCAATTTTGGAGTGAAAATAAATGCTTACATAATGTATGTTCGCAGTGGTGTATGTTGTTAGTGCCAACAAGAACCCGTTCTATTGGCAATCTTCATTTGAAATTTGGCAATTTAACATGGGTTTCAATGGTAAATGACATCTGTGTAGTGAGACCTTGTTATTTTCATACTGTGACGGTAAAGACCTTCTTCTCAGGGACAAGAAAATTTTGAGCAGTATTTGAATATATCCACTTTATATTGGAACTGTTGGACCACCCCTTCAAGAACAACACATTTTAAATACTTGTCTTCTGTTTTGTATAACATTAAAGCTTTTGAACCAAAATGCATCTTAAAATTTTCGTTTGTTAATGGTAAAGCTCTGTGGGGACACTTACCGTCACTAATGTGTGCATGTGACGGTAAATTTTTTTAGTTATAATCTTCAACTAAATTAATCAAAGTATAATACAAAGAACAATATTTAAGTATTGAATACTTTATTTATTCATATCTTTATCAAAGTATGATGTTACTGTGAGATTAGAAATCATTTCCATTCAAGAAATTCGTTCAAGCAAATCACTGCTACATAAATTTCAAAAACATGACGGTAAACCTGAAAACTCATTAAATATCTTATTTCAGAATTAATATGTTCAAAAGAAAGCAATTAAAATGTGTATACTATAAACATTCATATGAAGAATGTGCTGGTTAATGGAACTTTTAACAATCTACATAAACTATATCAAATACAGTCGCGGGACAACTGTTAAAGTAATTGTTCAAAATTGTCAGAGAATGACCCGTTTACAGAATGATGGGACGGACTATAAGTGCATTTTGTTTAATAACACCAGTAGAGCACATTGATTTACTTAACATTTTAAAATAATTATGACCAATAGTTTTAGAGAAAACTTCCTACACAGATGGTTTCACTAGCAATAAGGCATCTTTTATATCACTTTCCCACAGACAGGACTGCACATACCACGGTGTTTACAACACCAACCGTGGCCATTTGTTGGCATAAGTATACGGGTCATGGAGGGCAACTGCCCCCCCCCCCCTCCCCTAGTGCTTGAGTAAAACCTCAAATTCGGGAGATATTCGGGCATAATGTACTAACCTGAGACCTTTTCACCATTTATTTCCGTCATTCTACCCTCATAATTAGTTGTAATCCATGTAAATAAGGGGCGGGACGTAGTCCAGTGGTAAAGCGTTCGCTTGATGCGCAGTCGGTCTAGGATCGATCCCCGTCGGTGGACCCATTGGGCTATTTCTTGTTCCAGCCAGTGCTTCACAACTGGTGTAACAAAGGCCGTGGTATGTACCATCTTGTCTGTGGGATTGTGCATATAAAAGATCCCTTGCTGCTAATCGAAAAGAGTAGCCCATGAAGTGGCGACAGCGGGTTTCCTCTCTCAATATCTGTGTGGTCCTTAACCATATGTCTGACGCCATATAACCGTAAATAAAATGTGTTGAGTGCGTCGTTAAATAAAACATTTCCTTCTTCCATGTAAAAATGCGTAGTGATTTGTTTGTATCCCTGTATAGCTGTTTGGCCAGTAATGCTAACTAAATTAATTAATCATTTTGCTAAAAATAAAATTATATTTAATCCAACTAATTTACTTAATCCCGACAAACAGTATAAAGCAATAATAGACAGGCTTTTAATAGCCTATGTGTTGGAGACTAATAGGAATATTTAAGTAATTAATTAATAACTTAATTTGTAAATTAATTGGATTGGTTAGCTACGACCCACCGGCGAGTTGCTCCACTTGGAACTCGCTTTACGATATGAGCTCGTCTAGTCTACTATTAATTATGGTTAATCTCTAGGTGTCTAGTTTACACAATATGCTAATCACTTCACCGTGACACAACACCCACACGTGTGATAATTGAGAAACGCTTCCAGGGGAACTTAATTAATAAAGGAATTACAACTCTATTCCTAACTGTATAAGAAATTAAAATTTAAAGATTTATAAATATAGGGTTAATAAAATAGTATAGTTTGCTAAGCCTACCTCGGCGGTCTGCCCCTTATTTATTTTTATGTTTTTTTGGCACACACGATCGATATTTCCACGGCCTACCTCGTGTCACTAGCTGTGACGTCAGAGCTCAGACCAAGGTGACCGCTCTGTAAATGTTGGCTACAGCTATCGATCGGCCGCGTCTCTCGTTGTGTGTTAATTATTTTAATTCATTATTTTAACTAAAAAAAAATATTAATCTAATCTTTGATTATCTTTGTTTGTAGGTGGTTGTCTATGTCCCCGGGGCTGGGCAGTCCGTGCGATTCTACCGGCTATGTCAAAATTTGTTTGGCAACTGGTTGGTCGCGCGTGGCTGCATTTTTCCGGGGCCAGGTTAATCGCTTTTTAATAATTAAAGATATTATTTAACATTTATTCTTTTTAATCAGTTTATATGTCTCTACCAGCTCTTTCCAAACGTTTATGGTGGCTGGATGGGGACATTTCTTTTAGCTGTGTATATATGTTATATGTTTGTGGTATGCAAGTGTGTGAGTGTAAGTGTATTGCTCGGTATTGGGTGGGGGTTTATCTGTTTTTCCATGGATCGGCCGGGTTCACGTCTCTCCGTCTGGCAGGCTCGCTACTTAAAATGAAATATTAAATTAATCATCGCTTCGCTTGGTAACTTGTTTAACGTGTCCATATACCACTAGGGTTTCGAACACGCCTATCCCGAGTCCGGCCTCCGATAGGATCGGGAGTCTGACTCGGGACAGGGTAATTATCGCTAGATGTTTTGCGCCACTCTCCTAGTGGCACCAGCGATTAAACTCTTATAACCCTTTGGCGTCACTCTTCAAGTGACGCCGGTTTGGGAAGTTATAATAACTTCCTAAACAACTAGTAGGCTGCTAGGATTGGACTGAACTGCGGTTGGACACGGTGGGGGGTGGGGGTGATGGTATGCCGGGAGTTAGGGCATTCTTTGGGGCTATATGCGTAGGCGGTTCGGCCTTAGGTTTTGTGTAGGGCCGGCCTCCCCTCCCTCCCGACCATCACCTGGTCAAACCAATGTTTTAAATATGAATGGCAGCCCCTTTCCTCTTAACCTCCCATGGGCTTAATGAATATTGGTTAATAATTATTATTAATTTTAGACCAGCCCATCTAAATTTGCGCCGAAAATATATTATATTACTAATTTATATAGGTTAGGAATGTTGATATTTTTCTTTAAGGGCGCAGCCAAATTTTTTTAACTCCAACTCTCCCTTTTTATACTTTTGGCGTTAATATTCAAAATTTCCCCTATCTGTTAGGTTATCCCTGTCCCGAGTCAGACCCCCGATCCTATCGAAGGCCGGACTCGGGATAGGCGTGTTCGAAACTCTAGTGGTAAATGGACACGTTAAACCAGTTACTAAGCTAAGCTAAGCAGTAATGCTAAAATGAATAAATGGTGTTGTCCTGATTCGGGCATTTTCGTTTAATTCGGACAAAACCAGCCTGGCTCCGTACAAAAATGGGAGCCCATACGCCTGTGTTGGTTGGGACGGGGATAAAATCTGTCCTCCGAATGGGGTCCGAACCAACAACCGATACACCTGAGGCGAGCGCTCCAGATACTGACGGAGTTAGATCCCGCCTCAGTCAGGAAGGGTTTATTGTCCTGCACAGTGACAGTCGGCGTGTACTACCGTGTAGAAAAAGCACACAACAGTACTTTACAACAGCAGGCACGACTTTGTCACTCAAAACATCTCTTGGACTCTGCTTTATGTAGAGATAATATATACCAATTTTAATTATGGCAACTGTTTTGTCGTTTAAAAGTGGCGGGTCGTAGCCCAGTGGTAAAGCGCTCGATTGATGCGCAGTCAGTCTAGGTTTGATCCCCGTCGGTAGGTGCATCGGGCTATTTCTCGTTCCAACCAGTGTACCATGACTGTAGTTCATCAATATTAACCTGGAAATCAAGCGCAATGTGCTTGCGCTTGTATTCGAGGTTAATATTAACTACCATGACTAGTATATCAACACAGGAACGTGGGGGGGGGGGGGGGGGGGGGGGGAAGAAGAAAAACAAAAAGAGAACCTTTACAAACTATTTCTTTATGTGACCTGAATTAAATATTATCATTTGTTTGTTGTTGTTTTTGTTATTGTGTATCACCGTTGTTGCAGGCGCGTGTGTGGAAAAGTATACGGGGAATGGGGTCTAGACCAGCAAGTGAGAAGTGAGGTTTTTAGGGGGATTCAGTCATCTTTTCCCCTTTTTTTATTATTAACTTTTTTTTTTTTTAAATAACAAAAAAGAAAGAAAGAAATGTTTTACTTAACGACGCACTCAACACCTTTTGACTACGTTTATATGGCGTCGGACATATGGACCACAAAAATAATTAGAGAGGAAACCCGCAAGAGGTATTTTATAGATCCTGTCACGGGGATCCTATAATACCCGTAACTGAATAAAACACGATTATCCAAATATCTCTCCTAACTGTATATCTATTAGATATCTCTGTATCGGGCAGTTATACCCGAGTGGCTCGGCTCTAGGTATATCTGAGATAAGATCTTGTATAAAGTATATATAATATAGCCCGTTAGTTCACTAGAAAACACAACAAAAACACAATACACTTTGGAATCTGTATTAATACTACGCTGACAAATGTACTGCCGCAGTAGTTAATTAACAACAACAAATAATAACAACCCAGAACTGATCACTTAATTAGTTAATCTCTAGGTGTCTAGTTTACACAATATGCTAATCACTTCACCGTGACACAACACCCACACGTGTGATAATTGAGAAACGCTTCCAGGGGAACTTAATTAATAAAGGAATTACAACTCTATTCCTAACTGGTTAATTTTTAATTAACCCTTACTACTCATTCAGTAACGTGTGATAATTGAGAAACGCTGCCAGGGGAACTTAATTAATAAAGGAATTACAACTCTATTCCTAACTGGTTAATTTTTAATTAACCCTTAACTACTCATTCAGTAACCTTGTAATACAGACTTAATACTGGTACTTATCACAATAAAGACAATAACATACAGTTTACCTAGGTCCTCTAGGATGACCGACTAAGCTTTATATTTTTTTTAGAACAGTGAGCCTACAATTTACTTCGTCAGTTTACCGGAAACACTGTCTAAATAATATTGGTATAATACAGTATTAAAATATTTAAAGTCACATCAATCACATCAAGGTTATACAACAGAGCAGAAAATATATAATTACCAAGTCCAGTCGGACTAACGTTCCCCGGCGCGGTCCAATATGTTTCTCCTCGATATATCTAAATCCTATCTATTTATTACAAAAATCCGAATATCGCCTGGGGGGCACATCGCGGTACCAAATACCTACAAGTGATATTTCCACAGCGATCAAGACGGCAATTTTGTCTTAGATGGCCAGACGTACTGTCGCCTAGTCGCCAAAATCACAGTCGTAAAAACCGCACTCGCGGAGGTATTACGTAACTACTGGCCACATGGCCACTGATCACCGTCGCGCGGAGGTATTACGTAACAAAGTGCCCACCTAGTCTAAGTGCATATTGGGACTGCACACGGCCCTCTAAAACAATTAATATCGCCACAGGCGAAAAGAAATTAAGAGCATGTTCCGTCACAGATCCACTGACAGAATAGTACATACCACGGCCTTTGTTGCACCAGTTTCGATCCTAAACCGACCGCGCATCAGCGCATCAATCGAGCGCTTTACCACTGGGCTACATCCCGCCCCACCCCCCACCCCCCAAAAAAGAAGAGAGAACATTCGTTTTGAATAGGGGATGGGATCCGTTTTGATCTCCCACTCCAACTAACACCCACCCACCCACACAGACACACACACAGACACACACACACACACACACACACACACACACACACACAGACACACACACACACAGACACACACACACACACACAGACACACACACACACAAACAGACACACACACACACACAGACACACACACAGACACACACACACACACACACACACACCCCACCCCCTTGTGCACGCATGTTTCGGACTGTAAGGTCACTCAGGTCAGGTCATAGGGTTTTCCGTGCACGTTCAGAACACGCTGTTGTAGCGTACGCTTGTCATGGACACAGGTGCTGGCTCCTTTGTCCAAGACAGGTTCGAACTGCAATATACGGCTATGTTTTTATTTCTTGGAGCGTTGGTGAAAAGGGAACGAACTCTGGCAACCTTAAAAGTACATACAGTTCTCTAATAGTAGCTTGAGAAACACATGCTGTTGTACAATTAGAATGTGGGGCGAGACGTAGCCCAGTGATAAAGCACTCGCTTGATGCGCGGTCGGTCTGGGATCGATCCCCATCGGTGGGCCTATTGGGCTATTTCTCGTTCCAGCCAGTGCACCACGACTGGTATATCAAAGGCCGTGGTATGTGCTATCCTATGTATGGGTTGGTACATATAAAAAAAATCCCTTACTACTAATGGAAAAATGCAGCGGGTTTCCTCTCTAAGATTATATGTCAAAATTACCAAATGTTTGACATCCAATAGCCGATGATTAATAAATCAATGTGCTCCAGTGGTGTCGTTAAACAAAGCAAACTCTATTCGTCTCCATCTGAAATTTGAAAACTTGCGGTTGTGGATTCTGGGCGAGTTCAAGGAGATTATTCACTTTAGTTTTATGTGAAAAATTATTATTTAAAGCAAGAAACTAAATTTAAGACAGAAATACCATATCGTATATCTACTGCATATCGTTAACATAAAAAGAAATTAACTGAGTATCTTGTCTATTTGAAAAAAAAACTGTCCTGGGTGTGCGGTTTCCTGTCCTGGACGGAGGAGCTGACCGAGGCCGGCACCTGCGCCCAGGATAGGCGTGCGCTACAACACCTTGTTCTGAATGTGCACGTAAAACCCTATGACATGACATAACACGTGTGCTGTCATTGTAACATAATTTCGACTACCAGAGCATTTTTAACAACTAAAATTACATTTTCTTGTTTAAAATGTCAGTGTCTGTATATGCAATGTGTTTATTGTTATCCTAATGTTAGTAGTAGCCCAAACTGTATTTCATCTCTCAATAATTTCGTACGTACGAATAAAATTATATTAGGATGCAAAGTGAAATTTGAGCTACTACAAACATTAGGGCGATCAAAAACACATTCGATATATAAAAAGGGTGGGACGTAGACCAGTGGTAAAGCGTTCGCTTGGTGCGCGGTTGGTCTAGGATCGATCCCCGTCGGTGGACCCATTTGGCTATTTCTCGTTTCAGCCAGTGCTTCATAATTGGTATAACAAAGGCCGAGTGGGGGGGGGGGGGGGGTACATGCCCCCTTACCCATCCACCCCCGCGCTTCCTACTCCAGTGCTCATTATTTATATACATTACTCACAAGACTAAACCCATCAGGGGAAGTTCATCTCAACCCCATACCACAGAAAATCACGAAATAGTATGTTTCTTTACAGGATTATATGTGCCTTTTTGGTCGAGCTGCAGAAGATCTTATATAATGTACTGTGGCCAGGGACTTACTTTCATCGACCATGCAAATCTGGTTTTCACTGCACTGCGACATCGTGAAGTTGATATAGTTTGGATTCTTGTCGTTGTTTTGGGTTACCGGCCTCGGTGGCGTCGTGGCAGGCCATCGGTCTACAGGCTGGTAGGTACTGGGTTCGGATCCCAGTCGAGGCATGGGATTTTTAATCGAGATACCGACTCCAAACCCTGAGTGAGTGCTCCGCAAGGCTCAATGGGTAGGTGTAAACCACTTGCACCGACCAGTGATCCATAACTGGTTCAACAAAGGCCATGGTTTGTGCTATCCTGCCTGTGGGAAGCGCAAATAAAAGATCCCTTGCTGCCTGTCGTAAAAAGAGTAGCCTATGTGGCGACAGCGGGTTTCCTCTAAAAACAGTGTCAGAATGACCATATGTTTGACGTCCAATAGCCGATGATAAGATAAAAAATCAATGTGCTCTAGCGGCGTCGTTAAATAAAACAAACTTTACTTTACTTTTTTGTTTTGGGTTGTATTGTTGGGTGTTTAGTGTGTGTGTATGTGGGGGGGGGGGGGGGGGTCACTGCCCCTGATTAATTTTTGTTGTTGTTGTTTCCACACACCCGTCCGGTTATTTTATGCTAGATATGCAGGAGCGTGTTCAGAAGGGGATTGATAACTAATCCCCTGTTCCAAGCAAGTTTCCCTCCTTTTTTAATGCATTTTCCGGAGGAGCATGACCCGACCCCCTAAAAGCTTCACTTGGCACAGTCTAGACCTCACGACCAGCCCTGCTAAAATCTCCTGCACACGAGCCTGATACGTAACCGTAACGCCATGACTGCACCAATACATCCTAACCTGCACCTTTAAAACTTTGCCGGTGTGTCCAGGCACGGCGGAAGCAAGTAGACATTGGGGGAGGGGGGGGGGGGGGGTGACATATGGAGTACGCAAAGCAGTTTCTAGCGGGGTTCGAGGGTATGCTTTTCCGTAAACTTTTGAAAACTAGATTTCCTGCATTTTACAAATAAAATTCTTCTCTGCCTTAAAATTTACTACCAATACTATTTTTGATTCATAATTATTGGAGGGGGGGGGGGGGGTAGAGCCTTTTCCCCACCCCTAAACCTGCTCCGCCGTGTCTGGTTTCTGATCAGGGGCGTAGGCTGAAGCAAATGGTCCGCTTTCAGAACTAAAACATACAGGTTTATACATATGGAGTTTCTGGTGGTGCAAAAACAAAATAGAAAAAGGGTCCACTTGGTTCATATTCGAACCCCCCCCCCCCCCCCCAGGTCCAGATCACGCTACACCCCTGATTGATGATGGTCACTCGAACCCTACCGATTTGTCAGTTACTGTCATGTGGAGAAACAGCGTACATTCCTGCACAAACACGCCATTATGGCTGTCTTGGACCTTTTAGCGGTAAACATCAAGACGTGCCGTTATGAAAGCATGTAGCGTTCACGCAGACGCCTCCCACCCACTATGTTTCAATGTTAATTTGACGTGCGCCCAAACACCTGTTTAAATGAACAGTACATCATAATGTACCTGCCCGCACAGTGTGTAGGGTGGAGTGACAAGGTGGTACGATTTGTCTGACCAGTGAAAACTAAAAAAAAGAGATTTTTCATATTTTGAAAGGAAGGAACAATATTTAGTCTACGACTATTAGCTAGATGGAAATTATGACACTTGGCCGTATATAAAGGCTGATATAGACTGGATGCGGCGCGTGAACGCGGTCCTGTTTAAAGAAAAGACAAAAAAAAGAGAAGAAAAAAACAGAAAAAAAACATATTAGTTTCAATGAGAGAGTATAAATTGGATGCGTGCGATGAAATGATCGTATATCAGACGCAACAGTCGGACCGCACGAATGTTTGAGCTGTTTGAGTCTATTTGAGCTGTAAAAGTGTCAGAGGAAGTCCCCTACTACCACATATAAAATAAACTTGCAAGGAATCTTTTAAATATATTATCCGACAGTCTTGAATGCACATACCACCAAGATCTTGCTGGCACTTTATCCTTTTTTATTTCTATTTTATTGAAATTTAAAAAAAAGAAAAAAAAAAGAGGGTGTCTGCTCGCAAACATTTATGACTGGTCTTGTCGTCTTCTATCATATCACAACCGGCCTCGGTGGCGTAGTGGTTAGGCCATCGGTCTACAGGCTGGTAGGTACTGGTTTCGGATCCCAGGCTAGGCATGGGATTTTTAATCTAGATACCGACTCCAAACCCTAAGTGAGTGCTCCGCAAGGATCAATGGGTAGGTGTAAACCACTTGCACCGACCAGTGATCCATAACTGGTTCAACAAAGGCCATGGTTTGTGCTATCCTGCCTGTGGGAAGCGCAAATAAAAGATCCCTTGCTGCTAATCGGAAAGAGCAGCCCATGTAGTGGCGACAACGGGTTTCCTCTCAAAATCTGTGTGGTCCTTAACCATATGTCTGACGCTATATAACCGTAAATAAAATGTGTTGAGTGCGTCGTTAAATAAAACATTTCTTTTCTATCACATCACATTCATCTAACAAGAGGCACAAAACCCAATCTAGCGAGAAACCACGATCGCTCGTCTCCTCCACCGGGTGCCCATTGCACCACGAATTTGATATCAAAGGCTGTGGGATGGTGCATATAAAAGATATTTAAAAAAAAAATTCCCTTGTTAATATAAAAAAATAAATAAAAAAAAACAAAAAAAACCCCACCAACAACCGACTACATATCAGAATTATTAAGTGTTTGACATCCAATAGCCGGTGATAAATAAATCAATGTGCTCTAGTGGTGTCTTTAAACAAAACAAAGTTTAACTTTTATAACTTATGGTTTGTAAAATATTAACAAGAACTAACATATAGAAAGTATTACTTAATTTCGTCAGGTGTTTCATTGGACCATAACTCTGACGTCACATCTAAACAGACATTTCAATCACGTCAAGGGAAAGACGTGTTTGTCTTTTCCGCTTCTAACCCTGACTTATTCCACCCTTTTCGATTTAAACATCTGCCTGTATTTTTACCCACGTTTCATGCGGATGAGAAAGGATGACTTAGTAAAAAACGTGGGTACAATGTGGTTGTTTTGTCATTTAAATAGCGTGAATCGAATCGGCACTTCGTTGTGTTCCAGTCACTTCTGTTTGAGTTTGGACACTGGGTTCGCCCCAGTTACACCTCGCGGTTTGGCTGGTTTCGCAAAGTGGATGTTGTCGCACGGTTCATGTTTATATTAAACTGCATTGATAAACGTTTCCATTCGAGATGAGTGTGAAATTAAAATCTGTGCATACATCCTAAACGGCATGACGTCACACAGCCCAGTTACTAATCATCCGGATCTTTTGGGGGGCCGGTAGGGGCGGGACGTAACCCAGTGGTAACGCGTTCGCTTGATGCGCGGTCGGTCTAGGATCGATCCCCGTCGGTGGACCTATTGGGCTATTTCTTGTTCCAGCCAGTGCTCCACATATGGTGTAACAAAGGCCGTAGTATGTACTATCCTGTCTGTGGGATGGTGCATATAAAAGATCCCTTGCTGCTAATCGAAAAGAGTAGCTCATGAAGTGGCGATAGCGGGTTTCCTCTCAGTATCTGTGTAGGCCTTAACCATAAAATGTGTTGAGTGTGTCGTTAAATAAAACATTTCCTTCCTTTTCTTTGGTGGGGGGGGGGGGGGGGGGCCACAGGTACCCCCAAACAGAAACCCCAAATACAAATAGTGTTGAAATACTATAGTTACATATATATAAGGAGTACTCTTTATTATATAACGTAAGTATAACCTATCCAATGACAGTTTGGGGATAACTGGGGGTGGGGGGTTGGTGAAGCAATGCCTTCGTGATTCATCATTACTGTTGTACTGAGAATAAAGTTAACATTCACATTAAAATGTTTGCATATTGTCATTTATTGTACGGGCGCAGTAGGGTGCATACACATAAAATTGATAAATGTATAAATATATAAAAACCATTGCTGCTGTTACAAAGTGAGGGGCACATCCCTCCCACACACTTCCTACACCAGTATATTTTTTTGTAGCTACCACATAATTGCAGCATATGATATCTTATGAGTATTGTAACAGCTTGGGTTGTCCTATAAGAAAAACGAACAATGGGAATCTGATAATAATTAGTACCAATGTGTTTCAGTATAACTTGTATGTCGAGGGGACCTGGCCAGAGGCTGGTTGGGCAGAACATAATTTTTGTTGATGAAATTTCCAGGTCAGATTAATTGCTAATATTAATTAATTTATTTTGGAATGATAATATAATAATTAAGATGATGTGGCCTACAAAATAATATAATTTGTATGTATAATTCATTTTATGACTTGGCATATTTATTTTATTTTATGATTTTATTTTTATTGTTTTTTAATTTAGAATAATTATTTTATTTCCAAATTGTATGAAATTAAACAATTGCAAAGTTGTTACTCTACAACTTTAAATTACATAATTATTATTATTCTTGTCATTGTTATTATATTTACTTTTAACATTTCAATTGCAAATTTATGTATGCCTGTATCAGATGCAGATAAAATACAAATTATTAGCTGTATGTCATAACTACAATGTACTGGAAATTCTGAGACTAAAAATTATAGATGTGAAAATTGTCCATTAAATACATCATTTTCTTGAAAGGTTCTTGAAATAATGAAATGTTTTTGTGTTTACAGATTGCAAAATTAACTCATGATGTTGCCCTTCCTTACTGGATGAGTTAAAAGTTTGTTTTGTTGAATGGCACCACTGGAGCACATTGATTAATTAATCTACGGCTATTAGATGTCAGACATTTGGTAATTCTGACACGTAGTCATCAGAGGAAACCTGCTACATTTTTCCTAATACAGCAAGGGATCTTTTATATGCACTTTCCCACAGGCAGGAAAGCACATACCACAGCCTTTGACAAGTTGTGGTGCACTGGTTGGAATGAGTAAAAACCAAATCAATTGAATAGATCCACAGAAGTGGTTCAATCCTGCGATGCAAGTATATCAAGTGACCACTCGACCGACTGAGCTAAATTCCCCCCCCCCCCCCCCCCTCCTCCTTACCAGATGAATGCAGGCGAAAAGAAAATGGCAATAATAAAATGTAGCCAACTTCAGACTTTGTTATGTATGGCAAGCTATCACTCTGTCTACCCATCACTCCCCTGCCCTGAGATTAGTTTAAGGAGAGTAATTTGTTTGTTTTTTTGGGGTGTTTTTTTGTTAAATATATTTATTGCCCCAGATATTTATATTGTTAATGTCAGGATTGGGGCCCTGAAATCATTATCTTACAATAGATACATAAATATAAAGTGCATTCAGTAAACTTACTAGTTAATTGAAACTGTCAAATTTGGAGAATAAAATTAATGACAGACTAAATATATAATAAAAGAGAAATTAAACCGATGGACAGAGAGAAAAGAAGAAAAGAAAAATCCATATTTCCAAATATAGAAAACAAACGTTATTGGCTTTTAGGTTACAAAAAACCCCACCACCAACAGTATCTGTCTTATATTGTAGTTATTTTTAACTATTAAAGCTAAGTTTAATTTTCTAGACATTTTTGCCAAGGTGCCCAGTTTTCATCAAACTCTTTATGTGAACAGTTTTTATGGAGTATGTATTTCTCTATTTGTAATTTATCTGTAATTACATTTTTAATTCCTGTTATATGAAGTATATTATTTTGAATAAGGAGAGTAATTTAAGATTCCCTTGGCATGTGAATTTATATAGTATATTTCAGGCGAGGTTAGTCAAACAATATATATTACAGAATACATCAAAAATGCAAACTTATCACGATCATCTGTCAAGGACCTTTAAATTCTATTTTAAAAAACAACAGCTTTTGGGCCCCCTCAATTAAAAAAATCCTGGATCCGCGCCTGTATTTATTAATAAAATAATGGGTAATATATATATATATATATATATATATATATATATATATATATATATATATATATATATACTACTCAAAAGAATTTAAGGGTCAGACGATATTTTCGACATTATTTTCTGAATGTCAATTATATTAGCTAGATCATAATGTCACGCATGGTATTGTTCCATTTTGACGAAAGTGGGTCTAAGCAACCCATAAATGAATTAAAATCCACTGTCATTGACACTGTCGACTAGTTCTAATGGCGAAAACATGCTTACATTTGCACGTAAATTAGGGCGAAAGCGAAAGGTCTGCTAAGTGCCCATAACTTTCTTTTTCACAAAGCGCTTCATTTGCATGCTTTGCACGTGTATTCCATGTTCCCAATGCTGAATTTCCGTATAATTGGAGCTTGCGTTCGTGTACGGTGCACACTCCAAATTCGACAATGGTACGACTTCAACTGACTATCGAAGATCGAGGAAGGGCTATTGCTTGGCTTCAGGATGGCAATACGCAAAGAAATGTTGCTCTGAGACTTGGTGTCAGTCAGTGTCGTTGGCCGACTGTGGCAACGGTACCAAGCAACGAATTCTGTTCGAAATCGTCCACGTTCGGGAAGACCCCGAAGCACTACAAATAGAGAGGACCGCTACATCACCAATATGGCTCTACGTCAACGCACAACCACTGCACGCCGATTACGTGACAATCTGCGGACTGCGACTGGAACTCCAGTGTCTGATCAAACCATACGCAATCGTCTGAGAGCCAATAATCTACGCTGCCGTCGCCAGGCTGTTCGACCACCACTCCTACCACGTCACAGAACGGCCAGACGTCACTGGTGCACGCTTCATCTGCGGTTACAACGTGTTCAGTGGGGTCGAGTGATGTTCACTGATGAGTCCAGGTTTAGTCTCCAGTTCAACGACGGTCGGGTTCGTGTCTACAGACATCCTGGGAGCGCTTCGCTGACATTAACGTTAGACAACGTCACCGGTTCGGTGGTGGCAGCGTCATGGTGTGGGGCGGCATCTCTATCCACCACAGGACCCCCCTCTATGTGGTGGATGGCAATCTGAATGGAATCCGCTATCTGAATGAGATTATCCGGCCGTTGGTTCTCCCAGGCCTTCAGCAGATTGGCGGCGGGGCAGTTCTGCAGGATGACAGTGCCAGACCCCACCGCGCCAGGGTGGTAACGGACTTTCTCAGACAACAAGGTATCGCCAGGATGGATTGGCCAGCATATTCGCCTGACTTGGCCCCAATAGAGCACGCCTGGGACGAATTAGGCAGGAGAGTTCGGGATAACCATGCCCCTCCGGCCAGCTTCATGATCTGGGTCAACTTCTTATGGTAGAGTGGCAGGCCATTCCCCAAGAGTTCTTCAGACGTCTGATCAGCAGCATGAGGCAATGATGTGTCGAGTGTATTCGCGCCAGGGGTGGATTCACACCCTATTAAACGAATGTTCTAATGTGTAAAATCCATGTTTGACAACCTTCAACTTTGACAGCATGTCATGTGACTTTCTTGTATACAGTGACGTTTATTTGTGTTTTTTTGTAAATATGGAACAATAAATAAAAAATTTGGTGTAGTTTACATCATCAATCTAACACACTCTGAAACTTATTTGGTTATAAATTTTTGACCCTTAAATTCTTTTGAGTAGTATATATAGTGTTGTTTTATATCTAGTGGATATTGCAGATATTTTCTTGTTCAGTCTTGCACTGGATTGGAATTGTTGCAATTCATATTGAAGTAATATGTACAAAACTAACTTTTAATACTATACAGCTGTGGAAAGGAGATGGAGGCAAACAGTATTATATGTTAATAAAACTGATCTATATCAATATGCCTTCTGACAGAATACACATATTGAACTTAATTTGTTTTTAACACAGGTTTATTACCATCACTTGTGCAGTATATTGAAGTTCAAGGAACATTTATGAATGAGATGAATTTGAGGCATCGGACCACCGTATTCTAGAACCTCTGTCTTAAATGTTACATCACTGTCAAACGGTGTTTTCAGAAGGGGGGGGGGGGGGGGAGGGGGAGCAAATATCGAATAGTCAGTTGACCATTCATTTTATTGCAGGCAATTGATGAAGCAGATTTTATATACATACACACCATACACGCACACCATAGGTTTCGATCCGGTTTTAAAAGTGGGAACATTATTATACTGAACAAAATAAGAAACTTCCGCTAACTTTGCTTGAACCTAACTTGAAAACAAACCAGGGGAATAATTGTTATATATGCGTTTAAAGGGTGTTCCATGATGCATCGTTTGGTGCAAAAATCATGGCCATAGGTTAACAGAAACTGGGAGAAATTTTGACCAAGTGTGGTAGTGGTTAAAAAAAACCCCCAAAAACCCCCACTTAATAACGGGTATGACCACCTCTTGAATTGACCACTGCAGTGCATCGCAGGCGCATAGAATTGACTAAAGTGTTGATTTCTGCCTGTGGAATATTGTTCCATTCCTGAATGAGCGCTTGACGAAGTTCGTTGACGTTAGCGGGTGCGTTGGGACGTCGCCTCAATCGTCTGTCCAGACTATCCCAGACATGCTCGATGGGGTTGAGATCAGGACTTTTAGCGGGCCAGTCATCAATGAAATCAATGTCCTAAGAACATTTACAGTGTCTCTAGCTGTATGAGAGGTAGCATTATCGTGCTGAAAAATCGAGATGTTGGCGTTGTTATGGAACAAAGGAATGACATGATGAGCGAGAATGTCATCGCGGTAACGTTGAGCATTTAGATTGCCATCAATGACGACTAGTGGTGAACGATAACCATGGGCAATGGCTGCCCAGACCATGACACAACCCCCACCCCCGAAACGATCTCGTTCAAGAACACAACAGTCAGCATAGCGTTCATTTCTGGTAGACGCGCACCCTGCCATCACCACGTTGTAAAGAAAACCTGGATTCATCCGAAAAAAGAACGGTATTCCAGCGTCGCCGTATCCAATGAGTGTGTACACGTGTCCAATTAAGACGATGACTTTGCGTTAAAACGCATCCGACGTAAGGACGTCGTGCATGTAAACCGTTCTCCCGCAGACGATTACGAACAGTTTGCCCACTGATTCGGTTATTATGAAGCCCAGGTGTGTTGGCAGCAGTAGCAGTGGCAGTTTGGAATCGATTGCGCAAATGCGTGTTCATCATATAGCGGTCTTGACCACGCGGACGTCCACGACGTGGCAAGTCGTTGGTGCTTCCTGTCGTTCGAAATCTTAAGCGCAGATTTCGTATTGCTCGACTACTAGAGCTCCCAACATGCCTTGCAACGTCTTCTGTCAACATGCCAATCGCCCGTTCGCGTAAATTATTGGGTATTTTTGGCATACTAAAAATGCTACAATGTAAAAAACGTTATCGTTCACTTGACAACAATATCAGTAAGACAAGTAAAACAAATTGACCGAATACTACACGAGACATGTCGAACCATGCATGCACGTGCAAATTGAATTTCACGTTGTCGACGATTAACAGTGCAATAATAATCGATAAAATTCATGAATCCTGATAATACAGCTCACGGCTAATACTACCTATATAATTTCATTACACAATGAATTCTTTAACACAACAAATACTATATGTACAAATCGGAAGTTTCTTTTTTTGTTCAGTATATATATCACTACACACACACACACACACACACACACACACACACTTTTATATACAGACATTTGGCGCCGTCCACCCACCCGAACGAATGTTTCAAAGTAAAGTTTGTTTTATTTAACGACGCCACTAGAGACATTGGGTTTTTTTATCTTATCATCGGCTATTGGACGTCAAACATATGGTCATTTTGACACAGTTTTTTTTAGAGGAAACCCGCTGTCGCCACATAGGCTACTCTTTTACGACAGGCAGCAACTTTAACTGACAAATATAAGTAAAAAAATAAATTAATCAAGTCTTAACTCCAGGAATGCAACATGTAGGCCTAACATTGTTTTAGAAAATCTGAACATTAAAAACCCCCACCGATTAATCTATTGTTGGTGTGCTTCTTAAAACAATTATGTTGGCTGCATTATCTAAATATTGTGACTCTGCGAAATGGTGATCAGTTACGCTATATGCCAGCAAATATTTGTTTCTTCTGAAATGGAAAAGGGGCTGGGACATTTACTGTGCTGTTACCCACCACCACCACCCCGATCGATGCCTACGACACGCACACAAACTAAGGCAAGTTCTTTCACTTTAACAGAAAGAAATGTTTTATTTAACGTCGCACTCAACACATTTTATTTACGGTTATATGGCTAAGGACCACACAGATTTTGAGAGGAAACCCGCTGTCGCCATTACATGGGCTACTCTTCCGATTAGCAGCAAGGGATCTTTTATTTGCGCTTCCCACAGGCAGGATAGCACAAACCATGGCCTTTGTTGAACCAGTTATGGATCACTGGTCGGTGCAAGTGGTTTACACCTACCCAATGAGCCTTGCGGAGCACTCACTCAGGGTTTGGAGTCGGTATCTGGATTAAAAATCCCATGCCTCGACTGGGATCCGAACCCAGTACCTACCAGCCTGTAGACCGATGGCCTACCACGACGCCACCGAGGCCGGTTCCACTTTAACAGAAGCAAAATCTACAAATGTGCCCCCACCACCAAATTACTTTGATCCACAATAGAGTAGATTTTAAAAATAATATATAAGGCACACGCTCACTTGCCCTTTGCACCCATGTAAATACTGAATGGCACATTATTAGTCGATGTATACGTTATCTGTTTATTAATGCATTATACATTTGGGACTACAGACCCGTTGGATGATATCTAGAGTAGGGGTGAGCAAAATCTCGGGGAGTGGGGAGCCATATTTTTTTAATCTTTGTTTATATATAGAATAGAAGAAAAAAAAAAAAACCCGTACATTTTTGTCCTATGGGCCTGCTGCAGACACATTTTCAAAAAAATAACTTTAATTTTTTTTTTAAACAAGAACTTACAGTAAATGTAATTTAACGGTTTAAACTTACTGTCTAAAATTAGAGTATGCCTAAATGACAAATGAAGACCACGTAAAAGAAAGGTAATCTTCATTGTAGGGTTGTTGTTTTTTTGTTTGGTTTTTAGTTTTTAAATTATTATTATTATTTTTTTTGGGGGGGGGGGGGGGGGAGTTGGAAATCGATGGAATTGTGTGTTTTATTAAAAGTATAATATGGAGTTTTTATTGCACATGTATGCTTTAACCATATTGGTTGCTATTAACGTCTTAACAGTTTTAACTGTCCAAATGTCCGTCTATCTCTCTTACCGTCAGAAAAGCAACAAAAATATACTCAAAGTATTCACATTCAATAAGAAGAAGGAAATGTTTATTTAACAACGCACTCAACACATTTCATTTACGGTTATATGGCGTCGGACATACTGTAAGGACCACACAGATATTGAGGGAGGAAACCCGCTGTCGCCACTTCATGGGCTACTCTTTTTCGATTAGCAGCAAGGGATCTTTTATATGCACCATCCCATAGACAGGATAGCACATACCACGGCCTTTGATGTATAGGTCGTGGTGCTTTGGCTGGAGCGAGAAATAGCCCAATGGTCCCACTAACAGGGATCGATCCCAAACCGACCGCGCATCAAGCGAACGCGTTTTACCACTGGACTACGTCCCGCCCTTCGGATTCAATGCGTAACTAAGCGAAAGCTTCGCCGCGTCACGTTAAAAACAATGAAGGCGAAGGCTGAATAGAAGTACCCGGTGGTTTGGTTACGAGAATTGGTTCCCTACCGGTGAGGGACATAACCCAGTGATAAAGCGCTTTCTTGATCAATGCGCGGTCGATTTGGGATCGATCCCCGTCGGTGGACTCGTTGTAGCCAGTGAACCACGACTGGTATATCAAAGACCATGTCATGTGCTATCCTGTCTGGGATGGTGCATATAAAAGATCCCTTTCTACTAATGGAAAATGTAGCGGGTTTCCTCTCTAAGACTGTATGTCAAAATTATCAAATATTTTACATCCAATAACCAATAATTAATAAATCAATGTGCTCTAGTAGTGCCGTTAATCGAAACAAACTTGACTATATCTTATTTCAGATGCCATAATATATTCTGTGCTCATTATTGGAAAATGTGACAGTTACTTCTTCCGTATTAAAAACACTAAATTGTAATTCACCGTTGCCAGGTGTTTGAAACCTGATAGCTGTTGATTAAACAATGTATTGGTATGGGTGGTATTTGACAAGTGGGATGAGAACTTGACGTCTACACACACACTATTATATAACAATTTCTGTTTAAGTGGTTCTCAAATTCAATCACATTTTAGTTAGGGTTTTTATGTAGAAGTCTATAATATGACACCATTTTGTTTGTTTTGTCGAGCTGGGTAGACGCCATTTTCATAAATGTTTATCTATAAGATATAGACCTGTATTACTTTTCCAACTTCGAGGGCGTCAAAAAAACTTTTGCGTTTAAAAGATTCGCAGTTAGATCACTTTGTCACCAACTATAAGTCCTAGGCACTTAACTAGCGTAACAAGAGGTAGGGACACGCCACCCCGCCCCGCCACACCTCTTTTTTGTTTTCACCACCACGTTATATATTTTCCTGTCACCCCATACCATGACTAATAGACAATGTGGTTGCCCGACCCCCGCCCCAATATAAAATTCTGGCTGCGCTAGTGGGTCCTAGGTCGGTGAACTAATGTCGATGATTATAATCAGTGAGTGCTCCGCAAGGCTCAATGGGTAGGTGTAAACTACTTGCACCGACCAGTGATCCATAACTGGTACAACAAAGGCCATGGTTTGTG